>NW_027332289.1:352500-422500 GCF_958299795.1 Porites lutea
TTGACGTACAAAACGAAGCAATATTTGAATTTTCCTTTTTATCCTTTTTCTCATCTACTTATGCTCAACCAGTTCTTTGATTAAAAAAAAGGACAGGAGTTAAAAATAATAATTACGTGACCTCACAAGAACTAGGGTAACAAAAATCTCGTGGATTTCTTGAATGCTCCATTTGCCAGTTAATTGGTTTTTACAGTGAAGGGCAATATTTTTTCCTTCATGGCCACCAGTATAATTATACCGAGACTGTGCCTATAGGCAAGGCAAACCACCATCTTTTCTACTTATTCATGCGAACGATTAAACTTTCCCGCCCTTGCCAAAATTAGATCATATTCGGTGACCTTCGTACGTGAAAGGTTACAGCTTCTTAGATGGTTCTTTACTTGGACAACGCACTTACTTAGTAGAAAAAAATTGTCTTTACCGCGTGAGGACCACAAGTAATATTTGCTATCCCGGCAAAGGAACACTTCGCAGGTGCATGTGCCATTTTGGTTGTTTGCCAGTAGCGTAAACTGCAATTTAGGTGGTCAGTGGGCTATGGACCGCTTTGAAGAATGACTGAAAGTTCCTCAGTAATTGAAAACGGTCTGAATCTGTTTTTAAAAAATTTTTGGAGATAGAGCGGGGCGGAGGGGGAGTCAGTGCTTGTCGAAAACAGAATACACCGTAGTCGATTTCTAAGTTTGTAACCTAAGCGGGGCAGAGCGTCAGCTGTTCTGGAAAAGTCATTATCAGGCTATTCAAAGACATTCACAAGTCGATTTCTTGGAGTGCAGAGAAGAGGCAGCTTGAGTTGGCTAAAACAGATGCACTTGTACCGAGCTCAATGTTCTAAATTATTTCCAAAACTTCGAGTGTATAACATGAAAATGTGGGGAAAAAGAGCAATTTCGATATTATATTGAAATTCATTCTTGTTTTATTCATGGCTTAGCCCCATGGTGATTTCTTTTGTTTTATTTCCCTAAGCCTTGGAGCCAAGTATGAATTTTAATATACAGAAATTGGTCTATTTTTCAAGCGTGGCAATTTAAGGGGGCAGTCTGTGTAAAAGCATTGTTTTTTGTTGATTCCCGCCCCTTTTTTCTTTATATTTAATAACTACAATGTAGCCAGGATTTCATTGGAAATCAAATCAAAGAAAGACTATCGTCAACTCCTGGGTACGTTGTTTAGAAAATAATCAATTAGTTATCAACTCTGGTTTTCCCAGAGTAAATTTTAGGAAATGATAGAAATTCAAATTATAAATATACTATCCTTGTTCTGGAAACACAATACTTTTCTTGCTGTTTATTGCACTTTATTAACAGTTATTTAGGTATATATTGAAAAACAAAAAAAACAAAACAAATCAAAAAAGAAAAAAAAAAAAAGGAAGATGGAAAAAAGAAGGTCCTTAGCAGATTTTGAACTCGGTACCTTAGGGTTGCTCCGACTTTACATAGCCACTACGCCACTGAGGATGAACACATATTTTTGTGAAAAGTCTCAAATTTAATGCCTTTTCCATGGAACTTCCGCCGGCAAACGATCGAGCCATACTTACCCAATTGAAAAAACGACTCGAAGCAATCGGATGAAATTAAGGCTAACTGAATCCAGGCTACTGACAGTAAAGAACAATATAAACGCATTTCATGGCAATGAAAGAACATATGCGATACAAAGCCGACACAACTCCTCCGCGAAATAGGACGCAAAACATGACCTTATGTTTTCTGATCTCGATTTCCGCTGTCATTTTAAAGCTAATGCTCAAAATCACATCCATTTCCCACCGTGATCTTGGGGAGTCCTTAAGAAGAAAAAGAAGTGCCTTTATTTACCATACATTCATTCATACACATAACCTACTAGATTACTACAAGGTAAGAGATCAAGCCAGCGTCGAAGTTGAAGGAGTCGAAGAGCAAATGCTCATCTTCTCGTCAAGTTTAACGCCTGGGCGAGTCAAAGGCGCTTGAATGGTATTAATCTGAAAGATTCCTGCGTGTCTTCAATTTGGTAAGACCTCTATCCTCTAACCGTGCTGTAGCGCACGATGCACGCTCTCAGCGAGGAATTTGATGCCACCGAACTTCGGCGAGCGCGTGCTTCTTTGAAAACGATAGATCTTCGCGCTCTCGAGTTCGGACCCGATTAATTACGAAGTGCGTCTACTACGAGTGAGCGAGTGACTCATTTGCATATCCCCGTCCCTGCAATAACTCGTGGTACGCTCGCGCGTACCCACGAGTTGAAAATGACTCCATTTAAGTTAAGTTGGAGTCCTATGGTGCAATATTTTTTTTGAGAATGTTTGGATGATTTTCCAAATGTTTTTAATGTATGAAAATGGGAGGGGGATGTTAAACATTTTGGAAAAATTGGAAAATATTGGATTTGGGGGTTGTTAAAATTTTAAAAAGAATAGAATAATTAGTAAAAAAACACCAGATAGTCCACCACCACGACAAGGTGCCTTTGATCCCATTAGCGAATTAACTGGTTTATGTTCATACCTTTTCTACCATAATTTATTTCCTTCCCAAGTCAACGTAATTTCCATTAAAAAACAAGCAGAATGTCCCCTTTTACACAGTGCTAGTGCTGTAAATTGCTTCTTGTACTCTGCTAGAACCGGGCCCATTCCTTTGTCCTAAGGTGCTGGAGGGATATTTTACGTGATGAACAGAAATCTTCCTAGCATGAGCGCTGGATGTTTCTAAGCCTGATCTTTTGCAGCTCATTGATGTTAATAGCTCCAGAGATCTTTCCTAAATTATGTTCCATTCCCTTACTTATGAGGGCCAGCTCACCAACAATAACTGGCACAATCTCTGTTTTCACTCTCCGTATTTTCGTGATTTCGATCTCAAGGTCTTTGTATTTCGAGATATTTCAGTGACGAGGTATTTTGATCGGATCGTACTGACACATCGATAAGCTTGCACATCGGTTGGCGGGATCCTTGACCACTACCTATTAGCCTGCGAGCAAGCTGTCCTATTTGGGCAAGCGAAGGGAGCCTCGCGAGAACGCGCGAGCGAGGGGCTTTCACTCGCCCAAATAGGAGAACTTGCTCGCACGCTAACTACCTATATCAGGCGTGTTCGCTGACAACTCTCCATCCTTATATATAACAATTATTCACCGAAGTCGAGGTGGCATCCACCACTCGCCACCGACACTGAGGTGAATAATTGTTTTAGTATATACTAAAACAGTGACATAATTGAGCTCCAAAAATGATGATTTTTAACTCATTTAATGTTACCAACGATTACAATTTTGGCGCGCAGTGACAGAACGGCCGCAGCCGTCGCTTTTTCTTGCGGACAAAAAAAACTTTTGAAGGCATTTGTTTAGCTCATGCAGGAAAATTTCTTCACAAGGAGTTGTTATTCATTCTGTAAAAAAGATTATTAAATTTAGTTTTAAGCTTATTTATGAACAAGTCAACTTAATAAAGTAACGCAAGACTTAAGCTTAATTTGCATTTGTAAACAAAAAACTTTTTCACCGGTTTCATCGATAAATTCAAGTCAAAAAGACAAAGCTTTATACCTGTTAAAACTTCCAAACCGAACTTCGTGTATTTCGGGAACAGCTTGCTTGCTTATTTGTGAAATTTCTTTTTTTGTTACGGCAGCAAACCGGGAAGCAATTTTGCTCGTAACATACGCGAGTTTGGCATAGCTCGCTTGGAGGAAATGGAGGTGAATCAGTAAATACCGTTGGATATTCACTGATTGAGTAGCCAATCAGAGCGCGCAAAAAACACTATCCACTGTTTTAGTACGTACTAAATCTGTGTATTCCAAAGGATTATAACTTACTCAATTTCGGTGACCGTCTCAGGCTTGTATTTATAACACCTCTTCGGTACTTTGATTTTGTAAATGCTGACACACCCTTTTCCATAGGTAATTCGTCTTGAGTTATTTTTAAGACCACAGATCCCAAGGAGGATTAGACAACAGCCAATCACATAGCGCGAATGTGTTCCGCGTGGATGAACCACGCTCAGAGCCACGCGTCCTTCACGAATTGACGTAGAAAAAATGGCGGAAGACGCGGAGAGCGATATTGCTATTCGTTTTGTCGACGAAAACGACTAAAGAGAGATTTCTGCTAAAGCTGTGTCAGCGAAACGGAAATTAAAAAAGAATCGCCCTTCCTCTCTTGTATAGAGCTAACAGTACGGCAGGGAAATCCCTAACACACTGAATATTCTCTCAGGATCATTTATAATTTACAGTTTCAAGAGAGCAATTTCTGGTTTGATATTTATTCTTTTATAAGTCTTTTATTATTAAAAAAAAATAGCACTTGGCGTCCTACTTGCTTTATTGTACAAACGACCGGTTTCAAGAGACCGGCGAAATTTCTCATTTTATTAAAGCACTGAGGTTACGACAACTTCGAGTTAAACTGATTTCAAGGGTTGTCAAAGAGTCCAGCGATTCCCTTTTCCCAGGTGATCGCCGACTCATTTCGCTTCAATATTCAGGAATGTTCTCGATCTCTTTACTCTTTCATTGCCTTTCGCCCGACATGTTTTGCACGGCGTTTAGTCATGCAAAACCTCCACGACACATGCACGCATCGCGCGAGGTAACTTTATCCCGATTCTAAAAATAACTCGAGACGAATTACCTATGGAATAGGGTGTGTATGGGGGAGGCCTTCTCTGTTCCCTTTATCCTCTCTTGTTTCAAAGGATATACGCAGTCGCCTCATTAAAATTGTACGTCATTAAAAATTCAAGTTTGGAAGTTCGAGACATCCAGTGTATGATCTACCGTTTCTTCTTGCTTGTTACTTATCCTGCGTAGACTTTGGTGTCATATCCTTCACAATTCTTGCCAAGTCAGACTTGGTAAGGAGGTTCTGGTCCTGGGCTGCATGCATTTATCAGACACTCTGTCTCAGTTTTCAGTCTTGTACTTCTGAGCCACTGGTTGGTTTTGCAATTATCAATTATCGTACTTCCTCGAATAAGCGCCCGGACGCTTATTTAAATATTTTTGCTAAAAGGAGGAATGCCTATTAAGGAGGACTGTAGGGAACCGCAAATGATTCCCAACCACAATTGATCCCGAGACCGCAAATGATCCCCAAAATTGACGGCAAATGATCCTCGACCGCAAGTGATCCCCAAAGTGGACCGCAAATGATTCCGAAAGAAAAATAGGAATGGCTTTCACACAAGTTAGCGGATGATTTTTGTCAATTTTATTATTATTATAAAACGTCAGATTTAAAGCAAAATTTTACTTCTCAAATAAACTGAATAAAAACTAAATGAAAAAAATCATTTTAGTGTAAATAGGCAACACAGGACTTTTACCTCATGCCAAAATGCTGCTTATTCCAATGAATTTTTTCTGTAGTGGGTAGATTATGCCTTGGAGGAAAACGTTTTGGCTGAGCAAATGTGATCTTTGCCGCTTATATTTCATACTGAGAGGTTATGACACACATATTGATTTACTGCGGTTATTGTTTTTGGTCGGCATGATTATTGCCCTTTGATGCAAGAGCATTTCTTTGACCTCTTTTGAAATGCAATGCTCTTCATTGCAGCTAAATAAGGGTTTTAGGTTGTTTAACTTTTTCCAAAGTGCTTCCTAGATCCGAATAATTATAAGCAATTTTCTTTTAGTCCGTGAATGTGACGGTTTCCTACGATGTTTTGTCACTCGATTATTATTACCGCTTACCTCGCTTTTGGAATTCTCATTTCTAGGTTTAGATTCCTAGTAACTGTCTCCAGCAAAGGCACAACAAATGAAGATACATATAAGCGTCAATATAACTATTCGCAACATCTTCATTCGCTGTAATCAAGTTGCTATTTCGAATCGTAAAATAACAAAGATAGTACGCGCGTTCTGATTGGTTAAAAACCTATGGTTTATTGTGCCGGTAAACTCATAGTTTCATACTTATGAAAGCAATAGACACTGGACGAAAAAACGGATTTACTAATGTTTGCGAAAGGTGCAAATATGTGGTAAATTTGGAGCTCCAAATTTGCATTACATTTGCGCTGTCGGCTAAAGTGTGGGCAAATACATATATTTGCTAGATAGGTATTGATACGCAAAAGTCAAGTAAATGTAATGGTTTGATACAAATTTGATACATATTTGCAGCATGGGCAAATCTTCAACATTTCTACCAATTTACTCAAATTTACATCCTTTGCAAAAATGACAGTTTTCACTGTACTTCAAATGCAGGCAAAAATATTGCAAAACCCCTAATTTGCACTGGTGTTTGCTCTTGTTTTTCCAGGATACCAAAAGAACACTTTTGCATGTGGTTTACTCGTATTTGCCTTAAGAGCAAAAACAATAAATTTCTACACATTTGGCTGTTTCATAAATTTGAACATTTGTATTATAATTATCCATATTTGCAAGGGGAGCAAATATAGTGAACTGCATAACATTTGCTGACAGTCAAAGGTGATGTGCATGTGACATTTCCTATATGTTTGATTCGTTTTGTGACTAATGTAAATTTCCAATCTCAACTGTAACATTACATTGTTACAATAAAATTTTGTACACGCTGTGAGACTCCGCCCAGAGGTCCAACCCCCTACATGCATCTTTCCTGTTAACTGTTTTATATGCACTGTCATTTTAATATAAAGTAATCAGAAACCAGTTACTTTTTTTGACAATTTTACAGTCACAAATTTTTTCTGTTAGTCTTTTTACAGAACGAATCAAATTTGGTCCAAAATAAAACGTTTTGTGGATTTCAAACTCAGGGTTGTGATTATTCACTTGTACACAATTTCCTCATGGTCATTTAACCAACAAACTTAATTCAAATTAAAACCAACAATTTAACTTTAACCGGTATTTGTTGTAGTTTTGACTGCCCACCTAGAGATGACCGCATCTCGATGGTAGGCTTCCTAAAAATGACCACATTTTGAAAACCCAACAGCCAATACTACATACTACACAATTTTATTTGAACATTAACTCAGCCAACAAATTTATGAAAGGCTAATTTTTCTTACTCTGTTGTTTGCAACCCTGAGTTTGAGTTTCACTGATTTTAATGTTGATTTTGAATTTTACTGTTCATTAAGTACTACCCATTCAATCCAAAAAAGTCATAGCATTTTTGCTGACTAAAATTCACCTAAATCCTGGTTATTTGATCTTGGGATACAAGGAGCTGGGTTGTGGCTTCCCCAAAAAAATTCTGATGAAGAGAGGGTCTTCATATACAGGAGCTATCAGTCAAATCCCACCCGACAAAGCCTCCCCCCCCCCCCCATAAAAAATGAACAGACCACTACTGGGTTACAGGAGCTCTGAGTTGGCCTTGGATCATAATAAGGTTAAAGCTATAAAGAAAAAACTATGGCGGTGAAACAAATTAACATGCAACATTTATCCTTCCAGGCTGCGGGTTGTTCAAAGCTGGGTTAAGATAACCAAGGTTTGTACGAAATATGAATTGAGATATGAAAGTTTTAAAAACAAATTCATTTGAATAATTCCTTTTGCGTACAATTTGGTGATTTGATACTTAAAAAAGAAAAGAGAAAATTATCTGACAAAATGCTTTTGATTAAAAGAAAAAAGAAACGCGGGGTTAAAATCTAACCCTGGGTTAGTGCTAATCGGTCTTTGGAACAACTGGGCCCCGGTCTTTTTTTCGGTCCAATTCTAAATCACATAACCACTTCGAAGTGAGTCAATGGTACATAACCTGGGCATGTGTTGCATTCCTCTTCTGTCATTTGACAATAGTAAAGCCTAGGGTCGCACAATGGGCAGGGATCTTCAATTACTAAAACTAAAAATTCAAAATGACACAGTAACTGTTGTATATAGTTACAGAGGGCCCACACTACCTCCCCTTTACATAAAGTAAATACACCACAACAAATCTACTGGACAAAGGTCCAGTAGTCAGATCATTAATTTACTGTATTTTTTCTACATCATAATATTATTATTAAAAAGCTAACAATAACAAGGCCACCCACAGTACCTTAAATTTGGTCCAAAAAAAAAAGTTCTGTGCATTTCAAAGTCAGGGTTGAGATTATTCACTTGCACACAATTTCCTCATGGCCATTTATTCAAGGAACTTCACATCAAAACTGACAATTTCGTTCTTACCGCTATCTTGATGGTGAGCCTCCTAAAAATAACCACATTTTGAAAGCCCAACAGCCAATACTACAACAAATGGTGAAATTGCTTTGTATTTCATATAATTTGTGAATAGAAACTCAGCACAGAGATGAACAAATAATTTCTTTGCTGCTCTTTACAACCCTGATTTTGAGTTCAATATGATTTGTCTTTTTAAACTGCTCAAACAGACTGGCGAGATTTATATCACATCTGTTTGGCAATGCGTAATCAATAGAGGCCAAGATTAAGGTTCAAAATATGTTGCTAAGAGAAACATAAATTGGAGAGCAGCTCTCACAGGACAGCACGTGAGTTGTCAAGGAGAGACAAGGTATTAAGGCATATAGCGCGTGAGTTTACTTTATGGGTGAGCGAAAACTGGTCTAAACATAGCTTAATAAGTTATGAGAGGGCTTTTGTTTTGAGAATTGGGGTGAGAATTGAGGATTGGGAAAGGTTTACTGGAGTCATAATAGTAGTTTAGATTGCATTAGTAGACAAATAATGGAGCAGTAAATGCTGTGGGGCGCTGATCGATCATTTTTTTGGGTTGGGATATGCCGCTGGGACCCTGGAACCCTTAGCCTATACCAGAGCTAGTTCAAGTGAATTTTGCTACCCTATACTAGACTAAACTCCCCAAATCCCCCCTATCCTAGAGTAGCTGTTTTCCAGAAACAACTGAGGTCACTAGCACAGTCCAGCCAAAACAAAACCGATTTGATTTTTTCATATTCTTGAGTGACGATTCCCGGTTTCCCTAGTCTAGACTAAAATCTTCAGTCAATTGATCAGTTTAAATGGAAAATGATACCCTCTTCTAGATCCAAACTCTCTGATTTATATACCCTATCCCACAGTAAACTGCTTGAAAACCATATCCTCCACAGCGGCACATACCTATATAGCCCGTATATGGCAGTCCCCCTCCGGGAGCTTGGCTTAGTCCCGTGATCATTCATTTTCCCATACCTTAATAGATTACTGAGCATGAATATAGATGTTGTTGAATGGATTACTTTAAAACGAATTTGACATCACACCTCCAACGTCTACCTGCGAACAGCCTGGCTTGCAATGTGACTCGTCGGGCTCCTGACACGTCAAATATCTGTCGTGGTAGAGGGTCAGAGTCAGTTCCAAATTGCTCTGCCTTGAAAAAATTTCTCTGAGTCACTTATCTCTTTATGGTAAAACTACTGTTTGACTACTCCTTATGAACTGACCAATTTCCATATTTTAGAATTCAACCTCAAACAAT
The DNA here is from genome assembly GCF_958299795.1 of Porites lutea. Taxonomy (NCBI): domain Eukaryota; kingdom Metazoa; phylum Cnidaria; class Anthozoa; order Scleractinia; family Poritidae; genus Porites; species Porites lutea. The sequence goes on from NW_027332289.1 coordinate 361,930, forward strand.
TCGAGGCTTTTGGGAATGAGCATCTCTAGAGAATTTAATTAAAGATTTTTCAAAAGTATTTGCTTTTGGAAAGCTCACACGTGAAAAATAGGCATGTTATTTACCTATCCCTCTTGGGTATGTGACATGTTCACCTGGTGTCGTACCAGGTGAATATATCACATACACCCTCGTTCCAGTTAAACAACCCTTACTTAATTGTTCTTCAACAGTGTTTTTCATTTTTTGAGGTTTTGTACTCATTCTTGTTAGACCCAATAGACGCGTTTTAATTTTAGTGCAGCGAGGTGTTTTTAAGAAGGAAAATTGGTCATAGAATCGAACCTCGGCAAACGAAAGTAAATGGAGCAACAAAAAAGAACATGATGGCGAATAAATGCCAAGAGGATGAGGAATAAATCTTTGAAAGGAATATCGATGACATGTTGAAGATGCATACATACATATTTAAGATGCAGATCGAGGAGGGTGTGTCTAGCGTATTTATTATTCACTTAAAGTAACTCTTAGTTTAAAACGTGCTTACTTCTCCTGGTGTCTTGAGTTCATCAGAATTTTTTTGTTCTTTTGTAAATTTGGGGTACAAGGGGTAACCTGTCCTTCGCCGAAGGCGGACGTGTTCTTGCTACAATCTTGGACAAAACTGTTGAGAAAATGTCACATTCTCAGACCATTTTTCCTAACATTCTCGCTGTACCGCGTCCTCCCTTCCCCCCTCCCCTTGGAAGCAATGTTGTTGTGTGTTCTAAAGCAACCCTGATCCTTAAACATTTGTAGGAAACAACATTGACCTGGGGGAAGGGGAATTTGGTACCGCAAATCAGTTGTTTTTGAAATAGTGTTGTTGTGTTACATAGTGTGCAAGGAGGGGTAAAAATTCTCAAGTAGTTTTGTCCGGGATTGTATTTGACTGAAGTTGTGGATTTGACGCATGTAGCGTGGTTATATAAGCCTCTCCTTTATATATGAGGTACATTTTACAGTTAATGAGATAACTGATGAGAAATTAGTGACTTCACAGAAGTTAATCACTAAAAAAATCTTTTGTACGTTGCATTGTATTCAAATCGTCAGTCGTGAACGCTCTTGAATTTGTTGGCTGACCATGGTTTTCACGCGCGCTTTAAGCGCCGAGGAACGGGCATACATTGTATATTTAGTACATGATAAGAATGTCTCCGTTAAGGATATTAGCAGCAAAACAGGAGTTTCAGCGGCTACCATCTATAGGTTGAAGGAAACAAAAATAGGAGGGCGGAAACATTGTACACGAACGCCTGTAAAACATCCAGGTGGGCGGCCGAAAAAACTGACTACGCGAGATGAAAGACATCTACTGCGGTGTATTCCTGTTTTAAGGGAAGAGGAAGGAAATTTCTGCGCGAAAAGGTTAATGCAGAGAGCCGGGTTGAGTAAGAAGAAGGTAAGCGATCGAACTGTACGGCGATGTTTGAACGAAAACGGCTATTACTATCTACAAGCACGCAAAAAGGGCCTGATGACTAAAAAAGACCAGAGGAAACGCAGGATATTCGCAAAGCAAGTACAGGGCAACTATTCTGCGGATGTGTGGATTTCGAAAGTGGCTTTTTACCTCGATGGTGTAAGTCTGTTTTATAAACGCAATCCCGCAGATCAAGCGAGAGCACCTAAGGGGCGTATATGGCGAAAGAAGTGCGAAGGACTGAGCCTGGGTTGTACCGCGAAAGGTTCAAAAGAGGGGAGTGGGGGAAAGGTACTGAAGTTGATGGTTGCCATAAGCTACGGAAAGGGAGTGTTAATTTGTCATCCGTACGAATACTTCGACGGGCCAACCTTTGCTGCATTTGTAAGGGAGAAGTTTCCTGAGATGTTTCGGAAAGCGGGGAAAAAAGGCCGACGTATTTTTGTACAAGATAATGACCCGGTGCAAAATTCTGGGAGTGTACGCCGAGCTCTGAACGCCTTAAAAGCAAAGCAACTGAAGATTCCTCCCCGCAGTCCGGACGTCAATCCCATTGAAAATTTATTTCATTCCATGAGAGAGAAGCTGAGGCAGCAAGCACTGAAACAAAACATAACACATGAAACATTCCGTGAATTTTCAGACCGCGTGACAACAACGTTAAATAATTTTTCTATCGCAGAAATTGATAAGACAATCGAGTCTATGAATAACCGCTTACAATTGATAAAACAATCACATGGACAGAGGATTAAATATTAACTCAACTCGAATGTTTACTTTACAAATTGAAATGTGTACTTTCTTTTACACATTGTAGCGAGTGCAAAAACTATAATGTCACGCGCAACAACGTGACAACATGCACTATTGCGCGACGTGTAACACTGCCACTATTTTCCTGTGCTTCATATTTACATTAGACCGAAAAAAATTACAGCATAGATTCGTTATTTAGAAACAAACAGATAATAAATGTTGCGACAGTGGCCTCCTAACCTCTTTCTGTTCAGAAGATGTATGATATGGAACGATTAACAGGACATTTGAAAGACCCTATGAAAATTGGCAACGATTAACAACGAATAACAACGTCTTCTATATAAAAGAATTAGAAGGTCATTCACTTATTTCAGTGAAATTGTGTTAACCGTTTCAATGTTCTGTTAATCGTGATATTATTCTATGTATGCTATTGTCCTAAAAAGTTAACCGATTTTTACGAACAAAGTTTGTCTAACCCTGAAAGTTTAACCTAGTATCAGATCGGAGAAACATTTCCCACAAGATGAGATCACGCGCTGCGATTCCCGAGGGATTACGTAACTCAACTCAAACAAGTTCCACCGTACTTTCATCATCTCAGTCTCTCGGTGATCTAGCACGCCATTTTTGAGAAAGAGAATTGGATACTTAGTAGTACAAAAAATCGGTGTATCGGACTTCACAGTAATGTCCTTAGAGAAATGGGTCTTCGGGGCGGGTAGATGTACAGTTTGACCCTCTAGTAGAAGCAAGAAATCATGCCATGGGATCAATTGAGGAGACCAGCGCAAGTCGTTGAGGAAAATGCATTCTGCTTTGTCAACCCCAACCCAAGCAAAGGTTCCTGTTGCAGGGTTGCTGAATGTGTCGTAGATAGTTGTCAGTGGGTTCAATAAAAATGTTTTCCCGCAATTTGCTGCACCTGTTAACATAATATTTTTGTACTTTCCACGCCCGTTGACCAGTAAATCCTTCACAGCAGTGCGGAAAAATTCCACAGAAATGCCGTTGTTGTGTAAAATTTGTTGCGCACACGTTAACCACTCACCATTACAACCTGTTACACAGGAGCCAGTTTTAGCATCCTCTAGAAGGTCGATGCGACTTTTGCGCGACCGTGCCAACTTCTTGGGCGCATTCTCGATCTCCCAAGCAGTTTGTAATACATCGGCGACAACCTTTGGGTTGCGGTTAACTAAAAATTCCGCCAAATCCGTGTTCCCTTCTTTTTTTTGTTCAAATGCTAAGGCTTGAAGTTCTGTAAGAGTTGTGACATTTCTTTGAACAATTATTTCTCCCACCTCATAGGCGGTAAGTCTCCTCCTTTTTTTCCTCCCCTTAGCGGTGGACTTCCCGTCGCTATCTTCCTCCTCGTCGTCCGCGCTTGATATTTCCGAGTTAGTAGTATTTCCACGACTTCTTTCCCGACGTTGACGTCTCGAACGGCTTGCAGAGCTTGTCTGTGGCTCCGTGTCATCTAGACGGGGATGTCCGTCACTCTCGATGCAGCATGCGTCGGACTTCGTAACATACTTCCACGCACTATAATAATTATAATGCCGATTTGAATAGTGAACGCTTATTCCGTACACATCAAGTAGATATGTTTTCGATGATATCCAACGTTGATTTCGGTCTAGTTTTATAGCTAGATGAAAGTGTAATCCTCCATCCTTGTGTTCTTCCAAACAACATGACCAGTGCTTTACTTTGGCACGTCCTTGAGAAAACGATTCTACTACTGCACTTGCAAAATCTTCCCGTCTGGCAAATTTGTCCATATCGGCTTGACTGTATGTCACGAGATAAACACTCCTTACGTCTTGGCTACTAAGAGAAGAGCCATCCCGGTCTTGTTCGAACTCTTCTGACAACGATAAAATACTTTGCGAATTTTCTAAACCTTCCATCTCTGAACAACAGGACAAAAGGTAACAATGCGCACGCGTTATAGCACTATTGCAAAATCTTTCTGTTTTCGCAAGGTACTCTAAAAAACGCGAAAAGAGCTCGTACTTTTCTATGAGAAGATCATGTGGTGTAAAACTTCGTGTCCAAAACAGCCTCTGTAAAGTGTTTTTTATTAATACCATTTCGTTTGGTCATTCCTAATTTTCGTGCTGGAAAACGCAAAACACCGTACACACAATCTTGGACAAAACTGTTGAGAAAATGTCACATTCTCAGACCATTTTTCCTAACATTCTCGCTGTACCGCGTCCTCCCTTCCCCCCTCCCCTTGGAAGCAATGTTGTTGTGTGTTCTAAAGCAACCCTGATCCTTAAACATTTGTAGGAAACAACATTGACCTGGGGGAAGGGGAATTTGGTACCGCAAATCAGTTGTTTTTGAAATAGTGTTGTTGTGTTACATAGTGTGCAAGGAGGGGTAAAAATTCTCAAGTAGTTTTGTCCGGGATTGTAGCTCCTTTAGGTGAAATTCAAAACTTGTAAAATAATGTAATCAACGAAGGCTGCTTGGCTTTCATTCGCTTAAATAACATGGGAAAAGAAGACGCCCGAGCCGATAATCGTAAACGGTTAAGGGAAAGCGGCTCACAGACTGACGGGGAAGATGTGTTCGACGAAGCCGACGGCCATTGTCGTTGGGCTTTTGCCAAACTAGATGAAGTCAGTGAAAAGCTCGACAAAGTGCTAACAAGACTCGGCGAGTTAGAGGCTATGCAAGGTAGAGTGGCAGAATTGGAAAAAGAAAATAAAAGTTTACAAGAAAGCCTGAACACCGCTCAAGCCGACATCGACGACCTAAATTCGTCTTCAACCGCCACGTGTGCAACACTGGAAACCCACACAAAGAATCTGGAAGACCTCAGTGCTAAAATAAAACATCTTGAGTGCCGCAACGTCAAGTTAGAAGCATACACAAGACGTGAAAATCTAAAAGTGTTTAATATTCCAGAAGGAAGAGGTGAGTCAACTTCTGCTGAAGATCAATTGAAAAAAGTGATGCGCGATAAACTTAAGATCCCAGAGGAAGATATCGAACAGATCCGTTTCGAACGCGTTCACCGCATCCCTACTAAGAAGAATACAAGTCAAGGACAGAACTCCAAACCTAGGCCTATTATAGCTAAATTTAGCTTCTTTCAAGACAAAGAGTATGTTTGGTCTTTTGTTAAAAACTTGAAAAACACTAACATTTCAATCGCGAATGATTTCCCCCGGGAAATTGATGAAATACAGAAAACGTTATATCCCATCTTGAAAAAGGCCAAACAGAGAAAGCAAACAGCCTATTTCAAAGTTGATAAGCTAATGATAAACGGGAAAATCTACAGAGGTGAAGAAACAACCAATCTCCCATACTACGGTCTCATTATGGACACAAGAAACAGCGGAAACTAAAGCCAAAGCGGTCATAGCGCGACAGCACATCAATAGTTAAGTTTAGTTTTTAAAGGTTTATGTGTGTAATAAGTGTTAAACTATTTAACCCTCCTTTTTTAATTAGAAATGTGAGTGCTCTGGAAACTTCTTACTTGATATGTTACTGTATGTTTTTCTGTAGATTAATAATTTGTTTTAGGGCGAATATTATCGGTTTATGTGCGCTATATTTTCTTGCACTCTGCTATACCATCGATTTCATTTTCGTTTTATATGACTTCTTCTATAATACCACTTCCCCGATTCAGCTCTAATGACCGATCATTCTCTTAATCTACTATCTCTCAATGCGAAGGGACTAAGCAATTTCAGAAAAAGCTAAGCTTCTAAACTATCTAATTATGATTGGGAAATTGTACTTGCGGGATTGTAGAAGAAGTCAAATTCTTCCGAATATATATGGATTTAAAAAGAAAATTGCTGTAAAATATGAAACAGAAAAATATATAAGTCTGCATAGTAAAAAAACAAAGGATTTCTTTGAACCTAAATGGATAGTGTCGCCTCTTGTAAATGCTTAACTATTTAAAGGTTTTAATATGCATCCACTTTCTGTATGTAATTAATATACTATTTACATTATATTTTGTAAACATTTCTAGATTTGTTTTCTTTTTTTTTGGTTACCGTCTATTGTTAGTGATATTGTTTTTTTTATTTTTTTAGTGTTGTAATAATATCAGTGTTAATTTGTTGTATTATATTATTAATATTAGTAATATTAGTTGTAACATTATAATTATGCAGGTAAGTAACTAATTTGCTGTATTAATATCAATTTGTTTCAATAAAGAATTATATAAAAAAAAAAAATTAAAAAAAAATTGGGGGTACAAAGGATGTTAAGTCTAGCAGATATTCTTTGCCAGCTGGACGCAAACAGCTGAGCTAACGCAGCCTGACGTTCTCAAGGCTTCTCGGTTTCCGTCACTTTTTTCAGCGATTACCCGAATTATTGATGTCTTTTTTATGCGGGATATTCGCAAACGCCTTCCAAATTTGGTCAGCTCTAGATGGTTATGAAACATTAGCCGAGGAATTTGAGGCAATCAGTAATGGACTCAAACATGTACCAGCAACCTTTCTTGGGATATTCAGGTGTCTGAGATGGTGAAGAAAGCATCTAAACGCCTGTATTTTCTTATATACAATAAAAGCGCCCTTACGTCGAGAAGGCCGAATTGCTTAGGTTTTACACAAGCTGTATAAGGTCTGTTTGCAATTACACGATTCCTGTGTTCCACGCTTCGTTACCTCAGTACGTAATCGACGATTTGGCTCTCTCCATCATATGCCCCACCTAGCCTCACGACAACGCGCTAGTTTCGTTAGACCTAGAATTATTACTAGTGGTTCACCATTAGCGCCTGTGCCACTCCATTTTCGATAAATATCTTAGAGGACAGAGATCACCTTCTCCATCACTTACTGCCTGACTCGCATAGTTACACCCTCCGGCATGTCAGGACTTTTGATGTCAGATTTCAAACTTACAGGGTCCTGCAGGCCCAGGAACTGATTTATTAATTCCCAATGCCTCCGGGTAAACTCATTTTGAATAGCCATCAGTTTTTTCAATAAAACTTTGTTCTTATTTTATATATATTATGTATATGTAAATATTCTTTCCAGTTATAATTTTTCTTAAATCGATTGTGATTTATGCGTTTTCTATAATTTAGTACTTTTTATCGTGATTATACGTAATTTAGATTAGGACTGCGATGCCTATACCAATGAAGTGTCCATCTATCTCCATCTATCTAGTGGATAAACATTCAAGCTTTAAGAGCCATTATCTGAGAAAATCGAGAATCACACGACACTCGTCAAAAAATCGAATTTTTTTTTATTTTGCCAAAACATCCCTTTGAGTGACCTTATTTAAGGAAAAATAGTTTTGGGTTCAAACGATTCATTTTAAAGGAGAAATTAGGAAAAGTTTAAAAAATCGATTTTATGCTCGTTTTTCGCACAAAACACGGCAGGATGCAATGGCAACTTCGAGAGAAGGGTGAACGCGTAAGAAACATTCCCTGACATTGAAACTTCACCGAATTATTATTTTGTTCTTACTCTTGAAAATCCTAAAAGAAAATTTGATAAACAATGCTTTACATTTTTATAATCGACAAGTGTAAAGAGGTCATATTTGTGACGTTAGACGTGCTAGAAAATGAAGGCCAACTTTGACTATTAAAAAAGGCCTCTGGTATATGCCGCTTGATCATAAAATCAATATAAAATGGAACCTTGGCTTTTGTACTAACTTACTGGAAAGTTTTAGCTCTGGAAATCAAATATCATCCTGACACCAAAGCAAGCGGTGAGAGCAATTGAATTGGGAAATTTATGCAAAGTAGACGGCTTGCGGACGGTTGTCAAACTAAAAGAAAGGTTTTACATGAAAGGATTACTCACCATTGCTTGTAACACGTTTTTACGGCAAGGAAAGTTATTTCCAACTTCTTTTGCGTCGTTTTGAGTCACAAAATATATAATTTTTAGCCAAAAGACAAACGTACGTTTGCTCAGCAACTGCGTCCGAATCCGGCCGTGAATCGAAATAAAGTCACAACACGTCGAAGCAAGAGTTACAAGAGTTTTTACTTCAGTCAGGAGGCAAAAGGAATAAAAATTCATCGCAAACTAATGACTTCGATTTTGAAAACCTTTCATCACTTCAATCGTTCGTCGGCTGATAATAAACATCGCATAAGATCGTATGACCTTTGGTGTGACCGGAAATTGGTCACACGCTTTAGTCACGTCATCATGCTGTCACGAAATTTTCGTAGCTGTTGTCAGCAATTTTAATACAGTTTTCACATTTTTTGACAAGAAATCCTCTCATCGCAGTAGAAACAGCCATGCATATTTATTTTTCTTTTATTTACCTACTAGGCTTTGAAACAGCTTTTTTGCCTTCGAAGTACTAAACAGGAGCGGTACCTCGGATTCCAAGTGCCGTGAGTGATCCGTGGAAGCGAAAATTAAGACCAAAAAAGAACGAATATTTTGAATACTTAAGTAAAACCACAGCTAAAAAAAAAAAATTGTTCAAAATATTTTCAAACTAAGAAAAAAACATACTTCGATCATCCCCGTGACTTGGAATCTGGCCAGAGTCCCCCTCCCCCTCCCCTCCTCCCCTATGCCGGGTCAAAATACTAAGTTCCCCCGGCCCAATGTCCCATAGTCAAGGGAGTATACTCTCTTGCTGTAGTAAAGAACTTGCAGAATAATACCAATTCTCCGTGGCCAACGGATTCAACGCTATAGTTTACTTTTGGTTTTGCTTGTTGATTTTTTCGCTATTTGCTCACGATCAGGAGCCTATAACCCCAACCACGACCAAATTAGGAAACCTGTTATTACCAGAAAAAAAAAAACACAAAGAAACAGTCAGTCAGATAGGCAGTACATAATTGAAAAGACCTCGACTGAGATTAAAAAAAATCAATACATGACACTGTCGAATGCGAAAACCCAGAAACCATTTTGTGGAAAAAAGGTTCGCATACAGCTATCAGCTGCTTTTGTCCACAACTCGCCGGTAGAGGTGCGCGGAAACTAGTGATTGTGAAATGGCTTCAAACTATGATCCTATACTGTTGGAATATTACTTATCACAGAAAGCTACACCTGATTTCTTCTAGCAGACCCAATCCTCTTGGTTCGTGTGGACAAAGTAGCTCATCCCGGCTATTTGCACCATGCTACCATAGTCTCCCTAGATTCCCAAGCCTCGCAAGCAGACCTTCCTGTCCCACGAACGTTGGGTAGGATTGTAGGACGAGCCAAAAGAAAGTGAAGGCTATAGGCTCTCGCGATGATGCAAGGAAGGTCGAGTATTATATTCCCCTATCCTGGTCGCCCAGGGTAAGTCTGCGGAGGAGAGTGACTGAGGGGCTGTATGTTCGAAAAGTTGACTAACGCCCCCGGGACTAACGCTTTCCCTCTGCTTCTTCTTATTCGCTTGATAGTGATTTCCTGTTGTTAAACGTTTGAACAACAGGGCCCTAAGTACTGTGTTTCGTCTTGCACTAAAACCCATAAACCTTATAAATTTCACTATGGGACTTCAACACCTCCCTTGAATGATCCATTTCGCTAAACGAGACCTCAAAACAACGATTCTGTGTATCCTAAGGGAGTGTATACTATACTTTCCTGGCTCTCGTCACTCACAGTGAGGTGATGGTGGCTTACACAGTCCAACCTCCATGTGCGACTGCCAATCCAAAAGACCAAATTTTCCCAGTCAAAGCCTTACAGTTGGAACTTCCAGTAAACGACCACCTTCTTGTAAGTGACTGCGACCACTTTTTGGGCGTCACGGTTAATTGTTTTCCATAAGCGACCAGTTGACGCATTCTCTGCTCTCTATTTTTGCTGTGTGCACTATGTTCCTTAGAAAATATGAAGACCTTTAGCGACATCGTGGAACTACACATATCCTAACTTAGTAGATGTAGCCAACAAAGTGAAGATTATGTTGTGATTCTAGACTATTCTATATCTCACTCACCTGAATCCCTCTTTAAATTGAGCATGATTTAAAAGCTGTATTTGTCAAAAGAGGTAAAAGATAATATTTTGCCAGGAATTTGTTACACCGCCATTTAATAGAATGTGCCTGGACCTCTTCTCGGAATCGACCCCATGTGGTCCGATTCTTCTAAACGACCACCTCCCGTTAGAGACCACTAAGTCGTTGCATTTTTGGTGGTCGCTTACTGGAGGTACGACTGTATTACTTTGACCTATCAGAGGCTTACCGATAATAAAGGGGATCTGGAAGTTGGCATGGATGCGACAATCACATGCCAGGTCGCTTACTTAAAATAGTAGACATCTAACTGACAATCAAAGTTTGTGCTTATTATTGGGGTTATCTGGTGTTTACTCACCTCCCAAGCTACCCTGGGCGAGCCAACTTTTCCTCCATTTCCTTACAAAACTTGGTAAACCATTTACATGAGAAACAAAAGGTTGGTTCGGATAGACGCCTTACTACCAGTAGTGGGCGGAGTTGAGGGCTTCCGGAAGTCAGCCCTCCACTGAGCCGGTAGTGGTGGCCTCACCCTTCCAGCCCGGCTAATATTTCTCCACTTTGGCTCGCCCAGCTACAATCGGCGACAAAATGAGTTGAGACACTTCGCCCAAAAGTAGGCTTTTTTACGTTTTATGAACTTCAAAAGGAGGAGATATAGCTTTCCTCCCCCATCCCCTCCGTACAATGTTGTGCCCTTGTTCTAGCTACCTATAGAAAACAACAAACACCCCAACTTTGAGTGGAGGGGACAGGGGAGGGTGCGGATTCGTTTGTTCTCCGAAGTCACCCTATTTGTCTTAACAATTTTGTCGCCGATTGTAGTTGGGACAACACGGTCAAGGCTAGACAAAGACAGCATGCGCAAGCACTGTTGACTCGGACAAAGTGGTCAGTTTTTTCCTCATATAAACGCTCGCAAAAGTTGGCTCGGCTGGGAGGTTGACCTTCTCTCCGGCACAGCTAATTTCTCCATCCATGGGTTCCAAACAGTCTTTTAGCAGTCACGTTTGAAATTTATAGGAAAATGATGTAGCACTTCAAAAAATAATAATAATAAAAATACACTTTTTTCACAGCCTGTCAATGCCTAGAAGGTGTCTATAAAAGAAATCAACTGCAGAACAGGAGTCAATTTCAGTTTTTTGCGCTTTTCACGCTAGCACTGCGAAGCGGACTGGGGGCGCGAGACACGCGCGATGCATGGGGAACAAGTTCTGCAGGCTATAAAAGAAATTAAAAAATAAATAAATAAAGCAGGCCTGATTTTATTTCGATGAGTCTATTTTTTGTCGAAAGCAAACGTGAAAAATCGTATTAAAATTGGTGACAGTATGCTAACGTGACTTGAGGGTGTGACCGATTTCCGGTCACACGCCAAAGGTCATACGATCTTGTGTGATGTTTATTATCAGCCGGCGAACGATTGAAGTGATGAAAGGTTTTCAAAATCGAAGTCATTAGTTTGCGATGAATTTTCAATCTTTTGGCCTCCTGACTGAAGTAAAAACTCTTGCAACTCTTGCTTCTAAAGGACCGCAGTGACGTGTTGTGACTTTATTTCGATTCACGGCCGGATTCTGGCGCAGTCGCTGGGCAAACGTGCGTTTGTCTTTTGGACCTTTTGGCTTAAAATTATGGATTTTGTGACTCAAACCGACGCAACAGAAGTTGGAAATAACTTTCCTTGCCGTAAAAACGTGTTACAAGCAATGGTGAGTAATCCTTTCATGTAAAACCTTTCTTTTAGTTTGACAACCGTCCGCAAGCCGTCTAATTTGCATAAATTTCCCAATTCAATTGCTCTCACCGCTTGCTTTGGTGTCAGGATGATATTTGATTTCCAGAGCTAAAACTTTCCAGTAAGTTAGTACAAAAGCCAAGGTTCCATTTTATATTGATTTTATGATCAAGCGGCATATACCAGAGGCCTTTTTTAATAGTCAAAGTTGGCCTTCGTTTTCTAGCATGTCTAACGTCACAAATATGACCTCTTTAGACTTGTCGATTATAAAAATATAAGACATTGTTTTTCAATTTTTCTTCTAAGGTTTTCAAGAGTAAGAACAAAATAATAATTCGGTGAAGTTTCAGTGTCAGGGAATGTTTCTTACGCGTTCACCCTTCTCTCGAAGTTGCCATTGCATCCTGCCGTGTTTTGTTCGAAAAACAGGAATAAAATCGATTTTTTAAACTTTTTTTTAATTTCTCCTTTAAAATGAATCGTTTGAACCCAAAACTATTTTTCCTTAAATTAGGTCACTAAAAGGGATGTTTTGGCAAAATAAAAAAAAATTCGATTTTTTGACGAGTGTCTTGCGATTCTCGATTTTCTCAGAAAATGGCTCTTAATCTTTTTAAGCAACTTTAATAGCACATTTTAAGCCCAAGAGACGCTCAGGCAACCATCTTGTATGGGTTTTTTACGTCGGAGCAAAGGCAAACCAAACTTTACATATGCTTTTTTTGGCTTTGAAGGGAAATTCAATACAATATAGAAATAAACTTTGATCATTCCAAGCAGTGGGGTTGCATGACTGTCCATTTCCTGTGTGAGATGGGTTACTTGTGTATATACGTGTATCTAGAATTAAGTTAAGAGAACAAACGGTCTTGAAATCCATCGCTTACATTTCAGTTTCATGTGGGACAGTAGTGAACAATACATTGAAAAGTCCTGCATACTCAGATGGCTTCTATGCAGCCAGCATGAGTTGCGTCTACAATACTTCGATTCCGTATGGTAAGGAGATGAGACTCAAGTTTCAAAGTTTTGACCTGGCGTCAGATTCAGAATGCAGGTGAGAATAAATACGTTTTATATTTAAATGACGACAGCCAAATTCTGCTCTTTTATCTGAGACAAAAATATAAACATAAGTTCAGAAAAGACAAGCTAAACGTATGTATTCCTAAACAACAAAACAGCAAACAGAAAAGTGTCTTGAATTTTCCCGATATTTCGGACGGACAAGCCGTCCTTCTTCAGGAGATTTAATGAAGAATCAGAAAGTTGACTTTCCGATTCTTCATTAACCCATTCGCCCCTGAACCGCCCGTGCGGATCCACATCCTTTCTACTCTTTGTGACGTCATCAGTTTTAGCGGTCAAGGACAACTTTGTCCCTTAACTTGTGCAGAGTGAAGAGATCTTTCAAACCATACCAGAATGAGCACAATTCAGTCAAGGACACCGGAGAAAGAGGCAAAAAACCATGCAACATTGACCTGAAAATCTCCATGAAAATCTTGTTCCATTACCCACCTACCTTTCCTTTCACCTAATCCTAAGATCCTAAAAGCTTTCCTAAAAACTATTCCCACCAAAATGAAGCCTACTAAATGCCCAGCAAGACAGAAAAAAAAATGAGGCAAGAAAAGCGAAAAAAGAGGGGAGGAGAGAAAGCGAAATTTTGCTTTCTGCGCATGCCCGAACTTCGCAAGCTGATATTTTGCATCTGGATCAGAAGGCCGTGTAGTGTACGACCTGTAAACCGGTTTGTGGTAAGTTTTAGCTCTTTATAGCACGATAGTGACCAGAAAACCACTCGACTAGCTTTAAAAGGCGTTTTTTGGCAAAATCTCCAGGAGCGAATGGGTTAAATCCCCTGAAGAAAGACGGCTTGTCCGTCCAAAATATTTGAAAAACTCAAGTCGCTTTTCTCTTTGCTGTTTTGTTGTTTAGGAAATGAAATACGTTTAGCTTGTTTTTTCTGAACTTTAATTTTGATATTGAGGGTCAAAAACGTGAAGGCGTGCAAAAACATTCTCAAATAGCTTTTTGTAAGTTTAGTCCAATCTAATCAACCACCAACCACCAATCTAATCTCACTTTCATCAAGTATACGTTTACGTCAGCTACCGTCCCTTTAGCCCTGATTGGTGGATTTTTTATCAATCTCGAGAACCAGTCTGAAAAACCCGTATTTTGTAATCTAGCGAGGAGAATGAGGGGGAGAGATATTTGTTACTGTACAGCAACTTGTATTGATAGAGATTTTCTTGAATGTAGGATGGATTATTTGAAAATAACGAATGGCATCACCGAAGTTCGATACTGCAGTGACCAGCTCAATGGAAGAGACCTTCTTGTATCAGGAAACTACGTTGTATTAACGTTCCAAACGGACTGGCTGCTCGAGAACAAGACAGGATTTGAAATACTATTCTTCGCTCAAGAAATTTCTAGTAAGTAGGAAAAGGTAACAACTTTACATTTAAGGCTATCTATACGGGGAGAAATAAGCCTCTTCTTTCATAAGACGCGCCCTAAATAAGACGCGAACTTTAAAATAAATAATAATAATGTTTATTTTTTATATTGCGCAGTTTAGCATGCGATAAAGATATGATCGAATGCGCATTACAACACTAAAATCTTAAAGTAATAAATGGCTAATCCAAATAATGATAATAATAATAATAATTTACAATTTTCGGAAAACAATAAAAGTAAAATATGAGTTAATAAAAGAACTAATAAAAAGCTAGTTTAAAAAGATGTGTCTTTAGTAAAACTTTAAAAATGTTCAATGATTGACATTGTCTAATTTCTAGAGGGAGTCGGTTCCATACTTTGGGCGCAGCATTTTCAAACGCCCTATCCCCGAGTGTCTTTTTTGTTCTATAGGTATTGTCCATTAGGAGTATGCCCCGGTATGATCTCAACTGATACCGCGAGCTCTCTTTGATTTTTATTTAGTCTAAAAGATATTGTGGTGCGACGCCGTAGATACATTTGTGAACTAGCATTGCTATCTTGAATTCTATTCTGTGGGTAACTGGAAGCCAAAACTTTACCGTATAAATGACACATTTTGTCTGAAATAAGATAAGACCCGACTTATCTAAGAATAGCCCTTAACACCTGTTTTTCTCTTGGCTAAGTCGCTTCTTATTTCAGACGAATTGTGCCGTTTATACGGTGAAGTTCGTGTCTTATTGTGGACGCGTCCTTTTTTTTTCCTGGTATAAATGGCTCTAACTGTTCCACCTCCAAGATTGAACGAATGCGCTCCATTCCGGCAATGGATAACGAGAATCTATTTTACAATAACTGCATTATGAAACTGTTGCTTAATTATTTAATTACTTACTTAGCTATTTTCTAAATCTCATCCAATAATCCTCGTAGTTGGGTTTGTAGCCCTGCTGCACCTCTCTGCTCCAATTTCCCATCCCCTCCTCGATTAATTAGTTACACACAAGTCTAAACTGTAAGATTTCTAAGGTGGCTTAAATAATGCCAGTTTACTTGTAAGTAACCATGCTGAGTTGGCTAAAAAAGATGCACTTGCACCGAGCTCAATGTTCTAAATTATTTCCCAGACTTCGAGTGTATAACATGAAAATGTGGGGAAAAAGAGCAATTTCGATATTATATTGAAATTCATTCTTGTTTTATTCATGGCTTAGCCTCACGGTGATTTCTTTTGTTTTATTTTGCTAAGCCTTGGAGCCAAGTATGAATTTTAATATACAGAAATTGGTCTATTTTTCAAGCGTGGCAATTTAAGGGGGCAGTCTGTTTAAAAGCATTGTTTTTTGTTGATTTCCGTCCCTTTTTTCTTTATATTTAATAACTACAATGTAGCCAGGATTTCATTGGAAATCAAATCAAAGAAAGACTATCGTCAACTCCTGGGTACGTTGTTTAGAAAATAATCAATTAGTTATCACCTCTGGTTTTCCCAGAGTAAATTTTAGGAAATGATAGAAATTCAAATTATAAATATACTATCCTTGTTCTGGAAACACAATACTTTTCTTGATGTTTATTGCACTTGATTAACAGTTATTTAGGTATATATTTAAAAACAAGGCAAAACAAAACAAAACAAAAAAGAAAAAAAAAAGGAAGATGGAAAAAAGAAGGTCCTTAGCAGATTTTGAACCCAGTACCTTAGGGTTGATCCGACTTCACATAGCCACTACGCCATTGAGGATGATCACGTATTTTTGTGAAAAGTCTCAAATTTAATGCCTTTTCCATGGAACTTCCGCCGGCAAACGATCGAGCCATACTTACCCAATTGAAAAAACGACTCGAAGCAATCGGATGAAATTAAGACTAATTGAATCCAGGCTACTGACAGTAAAGAACAATGTAAACGCATTTCATGGCAATGAAAGAACATATGCGATACAAAGCCGATACGACTCCTCCGCGAAATAGGACGCAAAACATGACCTTATGTTTTCTGATCTCGATTTCCGCTGTCATTTTAAAGCTAATGCTCAAAATCACATCCATTTCCCACCGTGATCTTGGGGAGTCCTTAAGAAGAAAAAGAAGTGCCTTTATTTACCATACATTCATTCATACACATAACCTACTAGATTACTACAAGGTAAGAGATCAAGCCAGCGTCGAAGTTGAAGGAGTCGAAGAGCAAATGCTCATCTTCTCGTCAAGTTTAACGCCTGGGCGAGTCAAAGGCGCTTGAATGGTATTAATCTGAAAGATTCCTGCGTGTCTTCAATTTGGTAAGACCTCTATCCTCTAACCGTGCTGTAGCGCACGATGCACGCTCTCAGCGAGGAATTTGATGCCACCGAACTTCGGCGAGCGCGTGCTTCTTTGAAAACGATAGATCTTCGCGCTCTCGAGTTCGGACCCGATTAATTACGAAGTGCGTCTACTACGAGTGAGCGAGTGACTCATTTGCATATCCCCGTCCCTGCAATAACTCGTGGTACGCTCGCGCGTACCCACGAGTTGAAAATGACTCCATTTAAGTTAAGTTGGAGTCCTATGGTGCAATATTTTTTTTGAGAATGTTTGGATGATTTTCCAAATGTTTTTAATGTATGAAAATGGGAGGGGGATGTTAAACATTTTGGAAAAATTGGAAAATATTGGATTTGGGGGTTGTTAAAATTTTAAAAAGAATAGAATAATTAGTAAAAAAACACAAGATAGTCCACCACCACGACAAGGTGCCTTTGATCCCATTAGCGAATTAACTGGTTTATGTTCATACCTTTTCTACCATAATTTATTTCCTTCCCAAGTCAACGTAATTTCCACTAAAAAACAAGCAGAATTTCCCCTTTTACACAGTGCTAGTGCTGTAAATTGCTTCTTGTACTCTGCTAGACCCGGGCCCATTCCTTTGTCCTAAGGTGCTGGAGGGATATTTTACGTGATGAACAGAAATCTTCCTAGCATGAGCGCTGGATGTTTCTAAGCCTGATCTTTTGCAGCTCATTGATGTTAATAGCTCCAGAGATCTTTCCTAAATTATGTTCCATTCCCTTACTTATGAGGACCAGCTCACCAACAATAACTGGCACAATCTCTGTTTTCACTCTCCGTATTTTCGTGATTTCGATCTCAAGGTCTTTGTATTTCGAGATATTTCAGTGACGAGGTGTTTTGATCGGATCGTACTGACACATCGATAAGCTTGCACATCGGTTGGCGGGATCCTTGACCACTACCTATTAGCCTGCGAGCAAGCTGTCCTATTTGGGCAAGCGAAGGGAGCCTCGCGAGAACGCGCGAGCGAGGGGCTTTCACTCGCCCAAATAGGAGAGCTTGCTCGCAGGCTAACTACCTATATCAGGCGTGTTCGCTGACAACTCTCCATCCTTATATATAACAATTATTCACCGAAGTCGAGGTGGCATCCACCACTCGCCACCGACACTGAGGTGAATAATTGTTTTAGTATATACTAAAACAGTGACATAATTGAGCTCCAAAAATGATGATTTTTAACTCATTTAATGTTACCAACGATTACAATTTTGGCGCGCAGTGACAGAACGGCCGCAGCCGTCGCTTTTTCTTGCGGACAAAAAAAACTTTTGAAGGCATTTGTTTAGCTCATGCAGGGAAATTTCTTCACAAGGAGTTGTTATTCATTCTGTAAAAAAGATTATTAAATTTAGTTTTAAGCTTATTTATGAACAAGTCAACTTAATAAAGTAACGCAAGACTTAAGCTTAATTTGCATTTGTAAACAAAAAACTTTTTCACCGGTTTCATCGATAAATTCAAGTCAAAAAGACAAAGCTTTATACCTGTTAAAACTTCCAAACCGAACTTCGTGTATTTCGGGAACAGCTTGCTTGCTTATTTGTGAAATTTCTTTTTTTGTTATGGCAGCAAACCGGGAAGCAATTTTGCTCGTAACATACGCGAGTTTGGCATAGCTCGCTTGGAGGAAATGGAGGTGAATCAGTAAATACCGTTGGATATTCACTGATTGAGTAGCCAATCAGAGCGCGCAAAAAACACTATCCACTGTTTTAGTACGTACTAAATCTGTGTATTCCAAAGGATTATAACTTACTCAATTTCGGTGACCGTCTCAGGCTTGTATTTATAACACCTCTTCGGTACTTTGATTTTGTAAATGCTGACACACCCTTTTCCATAGGTAATTCGTCTTGAGTTATTTTTAAGACCACAGATCCCAAGGAGGATTAGACAACAGCCAATCACATAGCGCGAATGTGTTCCGCGTGGATGAACCACGCTCAGAGCCACGCGTCCTTCACGAATTGACGTAGAAAAAATGGCGGAAGACGCGGAGAGCGATATTGCTATTCGTTTTGTCGACGAAAACGACTAAAGAGAGATTTCTGCTAAAGCTGTGTCAGCGAAACGGAAATTAAAAAAGAATCGCCCTTCCTCTCTTGTATAGAGCTAACAGTACGGCAGGGAAATCCCTAACACACTGAATATTCTCTCAGGATCATTTATAATTTACAGTTTCAAGAGAGCAATTTCTGGTTTGATATTTATTCTTTTATAAGTCTTTTATTATTAAAAAAAAATAGCACTTGGCGTCCTACTTGCTTTATTGTACAAACGACCGGTTTCAAGAGACCGGCGAAATTTCTCATTTTATTAAAGCACTGAGGTTACGACAACTTCGAGTTAAACTGATTTCAAGGGTTGTCAAAGAGTCCAGCGATTCCCTTTTCCCAGGTGATCGCCGACTCATTTCGCTTCAATATTCAGGAATGCTCTCGATCTCTTTACTCTTTCATTGCCTTTCGCCCGACATGTTTTGCACGGCGTTTAGTCATGCAAAACCTCCACGACACATGCACGCATCGCGCGAGGTAACTTTATCCCGATTCTAAAAATAACTCGAGACGAATTACCTATGGAATAGGGTGTGTATGGGGGAGGCCTTCTCTGTTCCCTTTATCCTCTCTTGTTTCAAAGGATATACGCAGTCGCCTCATTAAAATTGTACGTCATTAAAAATTCAAGTTTGGAAGTTCGAGACATCCAGTGTATGATCTACCGTTTCTTCTTGCTTGTTACTTATCCTGCGTAGACTTTGGTGTCATATCCTTCACAATTCTTGCCAAGTCAGACTTGGTAAGGAGGTTCTGGTCCTGGGCTGCATGCATTTATCAGACACTCTGTCTCAGTTTTCAGTCTTGTACTTCTGAGCCACTGGTTGGTTTTGCAATTATCAATTATCGTACTTCCTCGAATAAGCGCCCGGACGCTTATTTAAATATTTTTGCTAAAAGGAGGAATGCCTATTAAGGAGGACTGTAGGGAACCGCAAATGATTCCCAACCACAATTGATCCCGAGACCGCAAATGATCCCCAAAATTGACGGCAAATGATCCTCGACCGCAAGTGATCCCCAAAGTGGACCGCAAATGATTCCGAAAGAAAAATAGGAATGGCTTTCACACAAGTTAGCGGATGATTTTTGTCAATTTTATTATTATTATAAAACGTCAGATTTAAAGCAAAATTTTACTTCTCAAATAAACTGAATAAAAACTAAATGAAAAAAATCATTTTAGTGTAAATAGGCAACACAGGACTTTTACCTCATGCCAAAATGCTGCTTATTCCAATGAATTTTTTCTGTAGTGGGTAGATTATGCCTTGGAGGAAAACGTTTTGGCTGAGCAAATGTGATCTTTGCCGCTTATATTTCATACTGAGAGGTTATGACACACATATTGATTTACTGCGGTTATTGTTTTTGGTCGGCATGATTATTGCCCTTTGATGCAAGAGCATTTCTTTGACCTCTTTTGAAATGCAATGCTCTTCATTGCAGCTAAATAAGGGTTTTAGGTTGTTTAACTTTTTCCAAAGTGCTTCCTAGATCCGAATAATTATAAGCAATTTTCTTTTAGTCCGTGAATGTGACGGTTTCCTACGATGTTTTGTCACTCGATTATTATTACCGCTTACCTCGCTTTTGGAATTCTCATTTCTAGGTTTAGATTCCTAGTAACTGTCTCCAGCAAAGGCACAACAAATGAAGATACATATAAGCGTCAATATAACTATTCGCAACATCTTCATTCGCTGTAATCAAGTTGCTATTTCGAATCGTAAAATAACAAAGATAGTACGCGCGTTCTGATTGGTTAAAAACCTATGGTTTATTGTGCCGGTAAACTCATAGTTTCATACTTATGAAAGCAATAGACACTGGACGAAAAAACGGATTTACTAATGTTTGCGAAAGGTGCAAATATGTGGTAAATTTGGAGCTCCAAATTTGCATTACATTTGCGCTGTCGGCTAAAGTGTGGGCAAATACATATATTTGCTAGATAGGTATTGATACGCAAAAGTCAAGTAAATGTAATGGTTTGATACAAATTTGATACATATTTGCAGCATGGGCAAATCTTCAACATTTCTACCAATTTACTCAAATTTACATCCTTTGCAAAAATGACAGTTTTCACTGTACTTCAAATGCAGGCAAAAATATTGCAAAACCCCTAATTTGCACTGGTGTTTGCTCTTGTTTTTCCAGGATACCAAAAGAACACTTTTGCATGTGGTTTACTCGTATTTGCCTTAAGAGCAAAAACAATAAATTTCTACACATTTGGCTGTTTCATAAATTTGAACATTTGTATTATAATTATCCATATTTGCAAGGGGAGCAAATATAGTGAACTGCATAACATTTGCTGACAGTCAAAGGTGATGTGCATGTGACATTTCCTATATGTTTGATTCGTTTTGTGACTAATGTAAATTTCCAATCTCAACTGTAACATTACATTGTTACAATAAAATTTTGTACACGCTGTGAGACTCCGCCCAGAGGTCCAACCCCCTACATGCATCTTTCCTGTTAACTGTTTTATATGCACTGTCATTTTAATATAAAGTAATCAGAAACCAGTTACTTTTTTTGACAATTTTACAGTCACAAATTTTTTCTGTTAGTCTTTTTACAGAACGAATCAAATTTGGTCCAAAATAAAACGTTTTGTGGATTTCAAACTCAGGGTTGTGATTATTCACTTGTACACAATTTCCTCATGGTCATTTAACCAACAAACTTAATTCAAATTAAAACCAACAATTTAACTTTAACCGGTATTTGTTGTAGTTTTGACTGCCCACCTAGAGATGACCGCATCTCGATGGTAGGCTTCCTAAAAATGACCACATTTTGAAAACCCAACAGCCAATACTACATACTACACAATTTTATTTGAACATTAACTCAGCCAACAAATTTATGAAAGGCTAATTTTTCTTACTCTGTTGTTTGCAACCCTGAGTTTGAGTTTCACTGATTTTAATGTTGATTTTGAATTTTACTGTTCATTAAGTACTACCCATTCAATCCAAAAAAGTCATAGCATTTTTGCTGACTAAAATTCACCTAAATCCTGGTTATTTGATCTTGGGATACAAGGAGCTGGGTTGTGGCTTCCCAAAAAAAATTCTGATGAAGAGAGGGTCTTCATATACAGTAGCTATCAGTCAAATCCCACCCGACAAAGCCTCCCCCCCCCCCCCCCCCATAAAAAATGAACAGACCACTACTGGGTTACAGGAGCTCTGAGTTGGCCTTGGATCATAATAAGGTTAAAGCTATAAAGAAAAAACTATGGCGGTGAAACAAATTAACATGCAACATTTATCCTTCCAGGCTGCGGGTTGTTCAAAGCTGGGTTAAGATAACCAAGGTTTGTACGAAATATGAATTGAGATATGAAAGTTTTAAAAACAAATTCATTTGAATAATTCCTTTTGCGTACAATTTGGTGATTTGATACTTAAAAAAGAAAAGAGAAAATTATCTGACAAAATGCTTTTGATTAAAAGAAAAAAGAAACGCGGGGTTAAAATCTAACCCTGGGTTAGTGCTAATCGGTCTTTGGAACAACTGGGCCCCGGTCTTTTTTTCGGTCCAATTCTAAATCACATAACCACTTCGAAGTGAGTCAATGGTACATAACCTGGGCATGTGTTGCATTCCTCTTCTGTCATTTGACAATAGTAAAGCCTAGGGTCGCACAATGGGCAGGGATCTTCAATTACTAAAACTAAAAATTCAAAATGACACAGTAACTGTTGTATATAGTTACAGAGGGCCCACACTACCTCCCCTTTACATAAAGTAAATACACCACAACAAATCTACTGGACAAAGGTCCAGTAGTCAGATCATTAATTTACTGTATTTTTTCTACATCATAATATTATTATTAAAAAGCTAACAATAACAAGGCCACCCACAGTACCTTAAATTTGGTCCAAAAAAAAAAGTTCTGTGCATTTCAAAGTCAGGGTTGAGATTATTCACTTGCACACAATTTCCTCATGGCCATTTATTCAAGGAACTTCACATCAAAACTGACAATTTCGTTCTTACCGCTATCTTGATGGTGAGCCTCCTAAAAATAACCACATTTTGAAAGCCCAACAGCCAATACTACAACAAATGGTGAAATTGCTTTGTATTTCATATAATTTGTGAATAGAAACTCAGCACAGAGATGAACAAATAATTTCTTTGCTGCTCTTTACAACCCTGATTTTGAGTTCAATATGATTTGTCTTTTTAAACTGCTCAAACAGACTGGCGAGATTTATATCAGCCTTCACTCAACAACATTAACATGGTGCATTTCTTCGCGTAAACCTAAACTTCTTAGACCAACGGGGTTTACACCTTCAATATTTTTATACCCTTTTCACTAAATGAGTCGAATTTTCAAAGATTTATTTAGTATAGGAATTCACACAGTAAGATAACTTTTTGATTTTCCTTTTTAAATAGGAATATGATATTCTATAATTGCTTGACAGAAAAAAGGTTCCAGCTAAAAATTTGTTTTGAGCAGTGACAGAAGACATGAAACAGTAAATCTCAACTTTGGATCTGTCTGAAGGCATTTTCTTTGCCCTTCCACAAAATGACTTTCTACTTTCACTTTGCCACCAACTTTTGCCATGACTTATTAATGCCAAGTGAAAACATAATATCTGAGGCATATTTCTGAATCTATATGTCAGTGCTAGTGAGCAGTCATGGACTGCTGTTTTGAAGGGGCTTCCGATAGCAAGATAGCCTTTCGAAAATCAATGAGCATTGGTTGGTACATATTGTTTACCTCTGTAAGAATAATGTTGTCACTCTTTATATCTCTGTGGGGAAACCTCTACGAGTGCAAATGTTCTATAGCTTCACACAATTTCAGTACATTATGTTCCCCGCAGAACACTGTGAAAGGGACATGGATTTACTTAGCAGGGCACGGCACAAAGTACAAGAAAAATAATATTGTAAAGATGCTAAAAATATAACACAAGGAAGTACACGTGAGGTTTCTTTTTTGTGACATTTACCCCAAACAGATGGGGTATTGATGGATGGGAGCATTCAGTATATAAGCTTCACTTCTGTTATCTTGTGAAGAGGAAAAATGATTACTGTAAATAAATTGACACCCACTGGAATACCCCTGTAGCATTTCTTCATGCACAGACCACAAACAACTTCCCCATGTTGAACCTGTATTTCATTGACCTCTTTATCTTTTGGAGAGTTCAGGTGATGCAACTCAATTTCAAGAACATTGGAAATAACTCCTGCACCACTCAAGGAAAAATCTGAAACAAATGTACAAAAAAGTCACTAAACCCACTAAAAATAACTGGTAATTCTACCTTTATTGAAA
The DNA here is from genome assembly GCF_958299795.1 of Porites lutea. Taxonomy (NCBI): domain Eukaryota; kingdom Metazoa; phylum Cnidaria; class Anthozoa; order Scleractinia; family Poritidae; genus Porites; species Porites lutea. The sequence goes on from NW_027332289.1 coordinate 386,037, forward strand.
ATATTGTGAAATTAAATGAATTGTGTTATTTGTGTTGCCATTATCTTTAAGGACATTATAAATACACATGTGGCACATTTTAGCATTTTTGACCTTTGGACTCAGCTTACATTGTACAGCTGTATCATCATAAATTATTATAAACAAAACAACCTTGTATATGAAAACATGACAACAAAAAAAACAGAAAAATGACAGTAACGCATATAAAATAAAGGCTCCACCCTACCCCTGTCAAAATCAATGGTACATGTACGGGTATTACGCTAGCCTGCAGAGCAGGCGTTTTTTACGTTTTTTAACGAAAACTCGGAGGTACTTTGATCGTGGCCGCCATCTTGAAAAGCAACCAAAAAGACTAAGGGGGAGGGGCGGTGGAAGGGGGGAGGGGCGGGGAGGAGAGAGGAGAAAACGCCTGCCAGCAAAGCCTATGAAATTAACGAACGCCCCCTAATTAGTCGCGCCTGACCACTTTTCCGGAAATGCAAACACAGCCAATGAAAATCGATTTCACTTCTTTTCCGGTAGCCTCAAATTACTTCCGACAATAACATTGGCACGTGTTTGGAATACGCCTGCTTTGCAGGCTAGGAACGGTACTTTACCGGGCATTGACAACTCTAGGGAAATCTAGCGAGCGATGTAAGCGTAAAAGTTATGTCGGAAACGCGTCCTAGCGACAGCTGTAGGATTTGTAAATTCTCTTTTAAGGTGAAGTTTGGGAACGTCAGCGGTAAACAATTTTACTCATCGTCACAAAATCTTTTCAAACCGTCACAGCGCAAAGATTCCTTTGGAATTGTGCTTGCGGACGTTTGCAAACAAGTAGGATTGGTTTTGCTGGAAGATTCACAAGAATATTCTGATCGTGTATGCAACCACTGTGCGCGAAAAATTCTAACTCTGGGTAATTTGTTTGAGATCGTAAAAACCGCAACGCTTCCAACAGTATCTGGTACTAAACGTTCGCTTGCAACTCCTGAGAAGGCGAGTCCATCATGGAGAAAAGCGAAGCAAGTGCGGGTTAATTCACCTGAAGTCGAAACGTCATCTCGGATGAGACAACCCAAGAAATCGCGCAAGTCGCTGGCATTTACTGGAGAAAGTGGTTCAATGTCCACGCTGCCTGAAAAAGAAGAGGAAATGTTGAGAAGACTTAACGTGGATGACTTGCCGCAGACAGGACTTCAGGTAAAAGTTGTTTACCTAAATCCTTCAGGGAATGTTATTGTAAGAATTTTTTCCTCCCCTCCCCTCCCCCTCCCCTATTTTAAACCCATCTACCTCTCCCTTAAAAACACTTTTTGACTCGTCCCAACTCTCTGGTAGTATTAACGTCCAAGATGGCGGGACAACGTTATCCTGAAAACAATTCATGGATCTCGCCCCAAAATACGCCTGCTTTGCAGGCTAGTATTACGCTCAATATGTCAATATAGCGCCAGAGGAAGTATAAATTACTCAAGCAATTAATATTGAGCTACTTCTGCCAAATACCAATAAATTAGCATTTTAACATTGCAAAACTACATATTTTGCTGACTTAACACCACTTAAATTTTTCAACAAGACTTTTTTCAGCTGGATCACTATCATACGCACGCGACACGCGTGCACATTCATGTATGGATGCAAATGTAGTTTATTCCCGGTTATAACATAGATGTGGCAGTAGAAGCACGATATACAAAGCAAAATACATCGACTTTACCTTTTAAATTTCGAATATCCTTGAGAAAAAATCCAGCAACATAGGTAATCTCTTCCTCCCGCCAAATCGCCAAAAGACCGTGCGCCCGATTTCCCAAGCACTTGCGCCTCAATGGTGCTGGTCAGCGACAGTCTGCATAAGCGTTCGAGAACGAGGCACAACAAAATTGAAATCCAAATTTCGTCGACCGTTACCACGTTCCATTGCCATCGATTTGCCATCAGCTTTTACTTCATACGTTTAACGCCATATTTATCAAGAGTTTTCGAATTTTCCTTCTCTGCGGGGTTGACTGTCGAGTATGGAGGAATCGGCCAGTCTTATTTGTTCGAATTTATCGCACGAATGTGTCCTCGAAGAACTTATAAAATAATCGCTCGACCTCGAGGGAACTGTACTTATAGACCGTTCGACGAAAAGGAAATTGCACTTATCCACCATGAAAGACATCTAGATAGCTCCATCGGCGACGATCAAGTAGTAACGAGTAGATCCAAGAAAAGCAGCCGTTAGTACTTAGTACATAGATGCTGTTAGCAGACATTGTAAAACTAAGAAGAGGCAGGAGAAATGCAAGGACAAACAAATGCTGAGGGAGCAACTAATCGGGAGTAAAAAAAATGCTCAGTAAGTATAAGAAAGTTCATCGTTACTGTTAAGCCATTAATGATGCTATTTGAGAATACCTACATTTGCATTCCCAATATTCAGTAATCAACAAGGACTCACCCCTGGCCTACTCCTGAAACTTTATTTGTCCTGTTGTTTTAAAAAATACTGTAATCTTTTATTTGGTTGTTCTCTTCAGATTAATGGTCTTGGAAATTTAACAAGAATAGAAGCAAGTGTTAATTCCCCGCTAAGGCCAAAAATAACCTTATCCTCTAGTGCCTACTTTCTCCAAAGGCTTTTCCAAAATTTACAAGGGGAGTAAAGGCAGTGACTGCCATGGTGCTGAAAACATAGAGTAGCTAGAATTTAGATCATGGTACCCTGCTTTCACTGATTTTTTTTTTTATGAACACCCCATGTAATAGCCTGAAATTCATCCGATAAGGGATTCTGGAATCCGGGAAATTTTTGCTTATGGAATCCAGAATTTGGGCAATTTTTGTTGTGGAATCCTAAATTCTGAGCTTTGAAACCTGAAATACAGGTCAAACAATTGGAATCCAGAAACCAAGTAGTCCACTGAAAAAGGTTCCGGAATCCGCAGCGTGGAATCCAGAATCTAAAACTATCTTGGATTCCCTCATATGAGGCAATTATACTATAATTAAACTTTTGTTCCCAAGATACACTGTAAGTGATGGCAATATTGCAGAAGAAGCAGGTCCATGAAGTTTTAAGTAATATGTCAACAATGTTGTTATGGTAGTGATGTAGTGGGACACTCACTATAAAATTAATACAATGATTTACCTGGAGTCAATGGTCTTGTTACAAAAGGGTTTCTCGCATTCATTTTTTCATTTTGTTTTTTGCTCAAAGAAGGTCTTAGTTTTAACAGGTACAGTGTAATCAGGATTATGATGACCAGTTGGGGTTAGATTTGAGACATGAAAGTTACGAGCCAGCAATTTGTTTAAACTAGTTAATTTTGATATCAGTTAACTCAGGAAATAAGTAAGTTTAGTCACCTACTGTGACTGCAGCCAGTAATAGTACATCTAATATCTAATAGCAACCTTTATGCTATAAAAGGCTAGAATATTTAGACAGAAAAGGACAATAGTATTTTTCATGACAACCATCTACAGCTTTAGTTTCAATATTAATGGTCTCAATTATGTATAATTTCTGTTTGTTGCAGAAAAAGCTACAGAGACAACCCTTTTCCAGTCAACCTCTATTTCAAAGAAGGATTGTTGTAAGTTCAAAGCTTGTATAAATGTGGAGTACATGTCTTCAGAGCAAGGCAATACAACCAAGGAGATGACAAATCCAAGAAAAGTGCTTTGCAGGAGGCCTCTAGCATTGAGGAGTCAACAACTAAGCCTGTAAAAACCTCTTTGCCTAGCTGAACAGTAAAGTAAAATTGAAACAGTCACATGTAATCCGGTCATTACTCAATGACAATAGAAAGGAGGAATGGCTTCCCCTCAGAGCAGGAGGCACCAGATAATGCTCCTGAATTTGCTTTGTGATAAGGAAATAAAAAATTAAAAAAAATTCCAGATTATTTATGACTGGTCATACTTACAGGTACATGTACATGTAGCTCTGCAAATACAGTAATCCTTTAATCACTCTCTGTTTATGACACTGTTTTTGAGAAAAAGATAAATCTGTGTAAACAGTACAAATCCTGATGGTGTTGATTTGTCCTGAGAATTCTGGTGGCAGGTAGATCAAATTGGTTGATGTGATAAATTTTTCATTAGAATCCTTTGGCTATTGTTTGCAAGTAATGTACCAGTCAGCAGGTTAAAAAGGCCAATTAATGTACAAATGTTTCTTTTAAATCTATTTGCTTAACTGCAGGCATTTGAGTTCTGCTGGCACCACTTCACAGTACATGTGTACCGATTACAGCAGTTGCAACTGACCTGCTTGAACAAAAAACAACACAAATTAAGGCACATCCTGCTTTTTGTCATGATTTAGTATGGAATTTTGCAAAGGATTGCAACATGACTCAAGAAAAAGAGTAATGAGAGACAGCCGTGTAGTTATTTTGCAGGCTAGCCAGATCAACCTTTTGTACTACTTGTACGTGTATACTGAATTTAAAATAATTATTAGCTTCTTTCGTTGGGACCAACTACAGTGACAATAGTAATGTTGACATGCTGTGGAATACATACAGCTGGTCATTACTTTAATGACCCTCAATTTTCTTAGAACAGGGCAAGTACTAGAAGCTCCGGCTGGTACTTCCTCTAAGAGCATATCCAATACTATACAGGAACCATTAGCAACAAAAATGAAGTTAAAGAAGTCTGATCTGAATTTGAATAGCTACATGTACCTAAACTATTTCTTAGTTTGCCAAATGCTATAACCCAGTTGTTATACCAGCAAAAATTGGAAACTGGTAGCAAGAATTAGGCCTTTCATTTTCATAGAGCCTAAAGAAAAAAATGCCACCAGAATCAAATTTTTGTTTAATCTGTAAATAGCAATAAATACAAAAATACTAATTATTTATTAAAATGGGTGTCTTGAGGGTTACATTGAGTTGGAACAGGATTTTGTCCTTAGATGCAAAAGTTTAAGTAAGAAATAGTCTTGTCATAAGTAAATATTGGTCCAAGCTAAGGGTAAAAGGATTTTTAACCTGTTTCTGAGTTGCAAAAACCTAAACAAGTGAAATAGGTTTGAGGCAACTCTGAAACACCTACAGCTGTATGTAGAATATCTTACACATTTAGATGAAGAACAATTTCCTTATAATATTAATAGTTAGTAATGATCTGATAGAGCATAGAGTGGAGACAAGTAAACATCAACGAACTGTAAAATTGGGAATTAATATGAAGAGCTGTATGTACAGCTGTATACTGTAGTTTGTAAAGTCTGTTATAATGTGTAAGCCACTTTGGTTTATGGAATAAATCATTTGAACATTAATGGGAGGTCACTGCTAGAATTTCTTTCAGTAACTTTAAAGTTTGAAGCTATAAACTTCAAGATTAATTATGGCCACTTGTTAGGAACCTGAAGTGAGCCATGTTATATTTAAAAATAATTTTAAAATTTTATCGCATTTGCTACAACCCAAGCAAACGCGTTTAAACCTTCGAAGTTGCATTTGCTACTTGAGAAAACATGCTCAATTTTATGGGTTTGATGACATTTGCCAACCAAATTAAAGTCAGAATTTGATTACATTTGCTACCTGAGCGAAAAATTGTACAATAGTAACAGTTTGATCAGATTTGCTGCTTAAGCAACTTTGTTCAAAACTTGACTTTTGACCACATTTGCCACTACAAGCAAAATTCTGTGTTTGATCAAATTTGCACACCCTAGAAAATTTTTTCAAAGTTTAAGTTTGCTAACATTTGCTTCGTGAGCAAACATGTTTAATACAAAGAGTTTGGTTACATTTGCTATGCAAAGCAATCTGGTTTAATTATGAAAATTTGATCACCCATGATAACCCAAGCAAACATTGTTCAAATTAGATACTTCGCTCACATTTGCAAAGCCGCGTAAAAGTTCCGAAAATAACAGGTTTACATGCTTTTACATCTAAAGCAAAAGCTGTGCAAAACAGCAGATTTGCGCTATCATTTGCGTAATGTGCAAATATAGTTCAAAGAAACATATTTGCCTACACATTTGAACCATCTGCAAATGACCCTCAAATCTATGGCTGCGCATTATCTTTGCACCAAGATGTAAATGTTGTGCAAATGTGGCATTTACCGTCATTGCTACGGATAGCAAATCTAGTGCAATATCAGTCTTTGCTCTTGCGCAAAATTGTGCAAATGTGGTATTTGCTACACATTTGCTGTAATTTGGCTACCCTAGTAAATCCATTTTTTCGTCCAGTGAGACCACACTTTCTATGGGTTTACCGGCGTGATAACCCACGCGGGATGTTGGGAGAACACAAGAAAAGCTTGTAAATCACGAGCCGAAGGGGTATTGCTTAAAAACCGAAACCTGTGCACATTGATAAGTTCGGGGATATTTTGACGTTTGTTGATTTTAAATCATGTCTTCTTTCGTAACGGGCACCTAGGTTACAAACAAATGTCTTGCTGTTGATCACGTAAAATAATAGACTACGAGTAGTCCCATTTTTCCTCAGGGATAGTAGAGTGAGCTAAAGGAGAGCACGCGTGACTATCCCTGAGGAAAATTGGGGACTACTCTTAGTCTAGTAAAATTAACACTTCAGAGAAAATTCTAAATTAAATATTCTGAAAATTAATTCGACACTTTCAAAAAGATCAGTAAAGTCAATAAAGCTCTTGTTATGTAGAGGATGCCCGGCTTTGTATTCCTCAGTAGACAAGTTGAGCTTCTAGGCGTTAAAATAATAGAGCCAGTGTTTCTGCATAACGTCCTGCCTGTCAATTGACAAAGGAAGAAGTATACGGCTGATACCATATCCTTTTCAGATTTATTCCATTTTTTTTTTGCCTGGTATAAATTGGCCTGAGATCTGGCGTCCTCCTACCCTGCGAGCAGTGGTTTCTCCAGGCCGGACGCTACGCTTCTATGGGAAAGAAACCACTGCGAGCAACCGCTTGCTTTTCCATCGAGCATGCGCGTCCACGTGATGACTACGACTAGAGAGTTTACGCAACGACGACGGCGACGGCAACGAGAACGGCAAAAAAGCAATAGGTTTACATAAGCAAAACAACAACTTTGCACGTACATTACGCTTTTTTGTACATCTCTCTGCCGTCGTCGACGACTACAACGAGAAATTGCCTAATTTCGCGTTTTGTCGAGGACGGGAACAAAAGACAACTTCTTTCTTTTTCTTTTTTTTTTTTGGAACTTTGATGCAGTCCTTTAGGATTCAACTCCAAAAAAATTTGCCAACATTTGACGAATTAAAAGAGATGGAATAAGCGCGATAAAGTTTGAGGCAGCGCAAATTCACTTTTTGAGTGACGTTTTTCGTAGCCGTAGCCGTCGCCGTCGTCGTTGCGTAAACTCCCTAATATCCAACGACAAGACGGCAACGAGAACTTCAACAAAACAATAGGTTTAATAAGCAAAACAACAACTTTGCCACGCTTTTATTTTTGCATTTCTTTGTCATTTTTGCACGACTACGACGTGAAGATGCCTAATTCTGCGTTTTGTGGAAAACGTAAACAAGCAACGACGAAATTTATTCTTCTTTTCGCTCTTGAACTTGGAATTCAACTCCATTTGGGTTCGCCCACATTTGACAAAGTAACTTAGTAGATAGGAATAAATAATCCAAAGAAATGCTGAATATCCACAGCAGGCTCGCGTTAAGGCAGCAATTGTAAGCGTAAGCAAATGCGCGAGAGCTTAAATAAGACATTTACCAGATGGTAAATGTAGTTAATGGAACATGAAGCCCCAGGGGGGGGAGGGGGGTAGGCTAAGGTAGCCTGCCCCAATGTATGCTCTGTTCGATCTTCAAAGCCTTATTTATGAATGAAAGCACGCTAATTTTAAGATACAAACAAAACTGTTCGTGGTTGGAACCTGACTAATTTGTCGTATGTTTGTCATCATATTTTTCTTAGCATCGCGCACATTGGTCCCTGTTTTCAAGGCCCTATTCATGGCTGGACTTTAATCATGATAAGACTAGGTAGCTTATGGTACAACTGTATTCATTGGTCGAGATTTGAGACACTGTCTAGCTATAAAGTTCTGCTATTTCAGACCTGGTCATTATTCGCCTAGCTTGCACGAAAGCAAACAGTTACAGTAATTTTGTTATGCCGGATCATTTACAGTTAGTTAACCTGTGTACAATTTGCGGCGGCTACAATGCGTCATCCCCTTCAGATGCCTAAAGTTACAAGTCCTCTTCGATTAATTTCTTCCTTCGCTTAACCGGCTTAGCTGCCATTTGTCGTCGGTTTGTCCTTCAGTCGCGAAGTACATCTGCACCTTTCGTGGATCCTCGACCCTGTCCACGTGCTACACGTTGGTTTGTTTTGGCTTTCACCGACACTCTACGCAGGTCCGCGGCTGAGTCGTCACAAGCATTTGCGAAACTCTCTTTACCCTGCTACCGTGATCGGCCATCGCGCATTCTACCGTCTCTCCATTCGCTCGGTCAGTTTTCAGTCAGCCCAAAAATCCAGTTCGTCGTACGTGACCTCTCCATTTTTGGCACCACGCTCTTTACTGTCTTTTTGAGCGGGTACACAGTGCTTACGGTTCGATAAGGCTCCCGTGACGGATCGTTAAAAAATATATCTATATATCTTCTGGAACTCATGGAAGGCCACAACTGGATTGGCAACCAATCTCCATGGCCAGGTCCCTCAGATCCTTCTCATCGCCCAGATCACTCTGTCGCCGCCTGCTTTCTACGTCTCCCGCCGTTTAGGGGCCGCTGTTCTTCAGCTAAACTTTCCGCTGGAAGCCTTTTTTTATCGCTTGGTGCAGTCCTGTCGTCGTGTCGTCGCCTGCTTCCTACGTCTACCGTACGCCAAGCGCCGTTTGGGGTGCCGCTGTTTTTCAGGTACAGTACTTTTTCTTTATCTTATTATTTTTTCCATTTATTCCGTTTTCCCGGTATGCCCCTTCCTCCCCTTATTGTTCGCATCAGGCTTGAGATCTGTAAAGGGGTTGTTTTTTTCCTTTGTCGCATTCCTTATACAGTTCCCTGCTGTTTCGATCTCCTGTACGCATTGCGTTACAAACGTTACGCAAACGTTACACATTATTTAGGCCTGGGCTTGAGGGTTTTTTGCCCAGTCCTCCGCGTCTCGCTACCATTCTCGCGTGGCTCAGTTGCTACATTGTTCGATTCTACTATTTATTTCCATTTTAATATTTTTAAAAGTCCGACGAAGCTCCAATCATCTCGGTTTCAGAGGCCGCCTTTTTCCTTTGGACGGGCATACAAATTCACTGCATGTATTTTGTGTAATACGTGGTTTCAAATTCCATGTTGGCAAATAGTTCACCTGCATATAGATATCATCATGGCAAGATTACGTTACTCTTCCCCGCCGTTCAATACTAAAATACACTGTAACCTAGTATGTATATATATATATATATATATATTTTTTTTTCATGGACATCGTTCTGACCGAATGTTCTTATAGCTAAATTTCCACTGGAACCCTTTTATCGCTGGATACCGTTCCTTGGCAAGTGTGGCAGTTCTAAGTACTAAATATAAATATTTTAGCGATGATTGAGGTGTTCAGCTTTGATACCATCGTTTATTAATCTTGCTACCTTCCCTTAGCGTTATTTACACGGTAAGCTAGTTTCTTATGGGGAGAAGTTATGTAGCATACCCTTGCCCATCCTTTTATATCTGCGGTTCTCTATGTAATCACTATTTTGCAGCATCAAACAGGCAATTGTAGGCCGGTCTTTAACCGTTCTTTCTATTAGCTCTCGCAGTTTTTCTTGTCATTTTAGTTTAAGGTAGGGCAGTGGTTAATTTTCAGCCATACTAGTATTTACTCCATTTAATTCATTTGCATGGGTGTGCGAAGCCGTTTCCGGCCTTTCAGCCATGATACCTTTCCCCGCTATAGGTAAGCGATCATATCTGGTACAGGGCTGATTTGTGTCGGTGTTATCCTCCATTCTCCCCGTGCCTTTGGGCTGGGCACACTGGTCAAACCCTGTTACCTTCTAAGTCATGCCAGTCCATGGTATCCCTGGATTTTTTTCCGAGTTACGTTAGCCAGGGTCATTTATGAATGCGTGTACAAAGCTTATTCTATAATATTATATGCAGTGATATGTTAGCCCCATAATTTCATAGTTTCTTCCATATTTGTTCTGCTTATTGCTAGTATACCTTCATTCTCAGTTTCACTGGGATCAGTTTGTGTCCCCTGGTGTTATGTCTCTGTTTCTACGTACATGCCCCTCTTACCTTAGTTAGCATACCCTAACAAAGAAGCTCTATAGTTATTTCTGCTTGTGTAACTATACAGAGCATGCCATGCCACCTTTTTTTTTTCTCTCACATAATGGCTTCTGTAATTATTATATTTCCCTGGGGGTATGACTATTCAGCTGTTATCTACATGGCAATATTGGCACAACTGTATTCCTGCTCACATGTACAACTTGCATAATGATGTTTGCAGCTACAGTTAACTTCAATTTCAACTAGCAAATCTAACTTTACTTCAAGCGCGTATACAAATTTTTACCTCGTAATTAGGTCCCAACCTGTTTTTGACGGGTAAAGTGCAAATACCAATGGAATGCCACAACTAAAGAGCAGCTATCGCAAGAGATATGGCCTGAATTGTAGGGGTGTTAGTAGCCCCTTACCTTATAATATTATTATATAGTGCCACTCTTGTCCAATCCGGCTTTGCTGGGAAGTTTTTGTGGCCATCTACCAGTGGTCAATTCGTTGATAACCCAATTCGATCACCAGACGTTATCAGTCATAGCCGACTTTTTACTCATCAGTTCCTTTCATATTTCAAATAAAAAATTAACAAAAAACAAAAACTCCTGCCTCTTTTGGTTACTAGGTGATCTAATTATTCTGATCCCTTCTCAGTTTAACTCTGTGCTTTTGTTTTGTCCTTGTATGCCTGCACTGCTGTACCACTGCATCCAACCGCGAGGTTTGACTCTCTGGGTGACGTAGTGTCCATGTCCTACTTAACTCCTGCCTCCACTGGCCATGTGGGATGTTGTGTCACTCGTTCTCTTTGCCACCAAGAAGTGTGATGTCAGAGTTCGCCTGCCGTCTGCATTGCAAGAGTTTCTGTTGCTGCCTTGGCACCTGTTCCCTTATACATCATGGACTTTGCACTTTATGAACTGCATTTACAAATTATCTGACTTGAATTTTGCTGGCACTGGTTGCCCCATTCTCTAGGGGTTATGTACCTGCATTTGTGGGAGAATACGTTCCCTTTTTTTCCCCAAGGGGTTTTTAGGGTTTTCGTATCAGGCAGATACACCTCAAATCAGTGCCAGCCCATCACAGGCCTAAGCAAGGTTTGCGCTTAGTAATAATGACTATTGTGTTCTGTCCTGGAAAGCTGATCAGGTGTCCAGTATATTTTTTCCATGATCTGGGCCGCATTCACGCTAGTCTATTTCGCATTCCTCGTTGTAGCAAGTTAATGTCCCTGGGGCTTGTAGTTTTAATTCTCAGTTTAACCTCTGCACCGTTTGCGTGACTTTCTCCCCAAGTCTGGCTCGCCCACAGCACGTGCGTCTTAGGCTTCCGTCAATCAAACTGGCAGTTTTAGAATGGACAATCTCTCATAATAGCTTGTGTTCTTTACTGTGCCTTTTTTTTTCCATTGATACAACGCTAATTTATTCTTGCTTAGCCTCGGTCTGGGCACTGTTTTACTCTCAGTCAGGTTGGGCACTTACGCAGCCCTTTGTCACTTAACTACTTCGGGTCCCTGCTTGCCACGCGGGACTCCCATACATAAGTTTTCAAGGCCATAGTTTTTACATAGGTACAGCGTCTACTGCTGCAGCTGCGGGCTTACCAGACTGCTTTATAAATGTGTTCAAGATCGCTGGTTGTTGTTCTATTACCAAATGTATATTCATACTCCTAAAGCTGTCGTGCTCTCTGCTGTTCCCCAAATGGCTAGTGTGTCAGGGGACTTTATTTAGACTTTGTTTGGGTTGCTTGGGAGGATGCATTTCATGCATCTGTGGCGGTCAAGTCTGCGTTGCGACTTCCCCCAAGCTTTTGGCATTGCTTGTGTCTTGCCATCTTATTCATTTGCCTTAATCTTGTCCGATCCAGCCCGTGCGGCGCTGGGGAGATAAGAAAGGCTCTGCCAATACTCTTGTCCTACCCCACGGTAGTGGGGCGATAAGTGAGGCTTGTGTTTTTGCTGTGCGCATAACCTGAAGTCGCTAGAACCTGCCACAGGGCTGTGTCCCCCCCTTATTACGCCATCGTGTAGTAATCGTCTTATTTGCCTGCGTGCGCTATTTAGTTGTGTTACCTTTTCATGCGTATCTTAAGCGGAATAGTGACATTAATAAGACATTTACCAGATGGTAAATGTAGTTAATGGAACATGAAGCCCCAGGGGGGGGGGGGGGGGGGGGTAGGCTAAGGTAGCCTGCCCCAATGTATGCTCTGTTCTATCTTCAAAGCCTTATTTATGAATGAAAGCACGCTAATTTTAAGATACAAACAAAACTGTTCGTGGTTGGAACCTGACTAATTTGTCGTATGTTTGTCATCATATTTTTCTTAGCATTGCGCACATTGGTCCCTGTTTTCAAGGCCCTATTCATGGCTAGACTTTAATCATGATAAGACTAGGTAGCTTATGGTACAACTGTATTCATTGGTCGAGATTTGAGACACTGTCTAGCTATAAAGTTCTGCTAGTTCAGACCTGGTCATTATTCGCCTAGCTTGCACGAAAGCAAACAGTTACAGTAATTTTGTTACCCACCCTCCCTCCCTATGGAGGAGTTTTGTTGTGTTAGGTATCAATAAAGTTTGGGGGTCACTCCTTGTGGTGCGGTTAAGTCTGCGTTGCGACTTCCCCCAAGCTTTTGGCATTGCTTGTGTCTTGCCATCTTATTCATTTGCCTTAATCTTGTCCGATCCAGCCCGTGCGGCGCTGGGGAGATAAGAAAGGCTCTGCCAATACTCTTGTCCTACCCCACGGTAGTGGGGCGATAAGTGAGGCTTGTGTTTTTGCTGTGCGCATAACCTGAAGTCGCTAGAACCTGCCACAGGGCTGTGTCCCCCCCCCCCCCCTTATTACGCCATCTTGTAGTAATCGTCTTATTTGCCTGCGTGCGCTATTTAGTTGTGTTACCTTTTCATGCGTATCTTAAGCGGAATAGTGACATTAACTTGCTTTCAAACAGGAGTTACATGTTTAAAAATTAATAGCGCTGGACCGCGGCTCGATCAAAGAGCAGACGGATGCTCGCAGTGGTTTCTCTCCCTTCGTAGCGTAGCGTTCGGCCTGGAGAAACCACTGCTTACAGGGTAGCGGCCTCCTTCCCCTTGTCTTTAGGAGTCGAGAGAAACAGGTTCCTTTTTATAATTAGTTCTTTTTTGTAATCAGTCCCATGCAATCCATTCCATTCCTCAATTTTTCAAGGGATCATTTGCGGTCGACTTTGCGGATCACTTACGGTCGAGCATCATTTTTGGTCCATTTTGGGGATCATTTGCGGTACTTTACAGGGCGCCTCAGCGAGGGGGCGCTTATTTAGTTTTCCTTTCGTTCTTTTTAATTAAAATAGAAAAACAAATTAAAGCAAACACTACACAAATAAACGTTAAGTCAATATAAGGGGTGAAATTTCAAAAAAAATAACCTTTATCCTGGGCTATAATAAGGTACGTACACAACACTTTCGTCATTATGATACAAATTGCAAGAGTAATATGATTGTCCCAAAAAGTCAAAAAAAGGAAAGAAAGAAAGAAAGAAAGAAAACGACAACAACAGCAACATCACAGAAAATTGACGTGTACAAACAGGCCACCATAAAATCAGAAATGCTAGGTTTCACCAAGTCTGTTGTCCCAATACGAATCAAAATTCTTGATCATGAAGAGAAGTCTAATCAGCAACTTTTATTAAAATTACACCGAGTAAACTATTTGTTTAATAGATTACACGGATAAAATGGAATAAAACCATGTGCGTCTTTTTCGCGCTTTTGGACAAAAATATCTTTCTATTTAGCTTTGAGGGTTTTAACTTACCTTTCACTGAAGAACTTCAAGAAAGCTGAAACAGGCTGATTGCCGTGCCAAATGATTCTTGTACCACTGATGAATGAACGCCTTTAAGAATGTCTTTTACAGAAAGCACTCCAAAGATACAAAAATCTATACGGTTTACTAAGAAGCTGCTTAAAAATGAAAGTTTATAAATGATTATGCCACAAGATTTCTTTTGATACAGACTCGTATCCAGTCGCTGTTTAAGTGTCGTTGGGGGTGAGAGAAGATTTGGGAGTAGGTTGAGGCGCGCGCGCTTTCTTCCCTTCTCATGAGACCCCGTGCACGCCTCAACCTAATCCCCAATCTTCTCTCACTCCAAAAAACACTTAAATAGCGACTGGGTACGAGTCTGGTCTTGACAAGAATAATATTGGACGGGATGTAAAAGTAAACAACTACCTTTATTATATATAGCTGGCGGAGGTAATAAGCCGGACGCGTTCTTCATTCAGTCTCGTAGCGTGCTCCTCTGCTTCAACTCTTACTTTATTTATAGCATAACCCCTCAAGCAACGCAAATTGCAGCCAATAACAACTGCTCTAATTTTCTTTCAGCACTTTGTCCACGAGGTTGGGTTTCTAGTTTTCATGGCGAATGTTTCAAAGTCTCTTCCAACCCTTTGAACTGGGCTGCAGCACAATCGGCGTGTGAAGCACTAGGATCAAACCTCGCTGTACTAAATTCCATACGTAAATTACGAGAGTTTCCTGTAAGTGAACCTGCTGTCAATGTATGGATTGGTTTACACAGAGATGCTGAATACAAGTCACGCTGGTTGTGGGTTGGTGGGTCACATATTAATTTCACTTTCTGGGATACTTCCGAGCCAAACGTTAATTGGAGAGATCAGGAGTGCGCGGGAATGCGTATGTGGTCAAGGAGATGGTATGACCTACCATGCAAGTCAAATCTTCATTACATTTGCGAGTATGGTAGGTAAAGCAGCCTTCACGAACCTACGCAAATGACTTGAGCCTTTTTTAATACTAGAACGTAAGGGTATTATGCCAATATTCTTCTGGGCCTGGGATGTTATGATCAAGTGTTGCAGTAAGCGACAATATCAATATGCTGGGTCAGGGTATAGAGTGGAAGCCAACTTGGACAGTTTTCGTTTTTAGATCAGGAATGAATTGAAATGAGCGAGAATCTGTGGTGAATTAAAGGGGTATGTCACGAGGGTATTGCTGTTTTAGGTCAATTCACTGTCAATTCTGAACTAGTTCTAACCAAAATAATTTTTTGATTAGTTTCAACGTATGTTCATCCTGGCCATCCACTGCAATAAACGACAAGAAACATAAAGCCTAAATATATTCTTAAATAGCAACACTGGACAATTTTTTTTGGAATTTAATTGATGTAAAGACAAGCAAATAGCATGACATAGCCCCCTTAACTTTGCTTGCTCTTAGGATGGAGTGGAATTGTTTTTCCTTGTCTTAGATACAATTTGGATAATAAGAATTGTACATTTGTTCTCGTAATCCATTCTCGCTAATGCTAGATAGCCGAGCTCCACGCGCGGCGTGAGGCGCCGCGCGTGGGCGGAGCCCCTAGCTAAGGAAATCTACTCATCCCAGAAAATTTGGTAATCACGTGACCGTACACCGAACGAACGACCGTCCTTCCGCACCACAGGTAAACCAATGTTTACTCTCACACTTTCTAGCTAGTTTGGGAGCCCAGGAGAAAACTAATTGCACATCAATGTTGTGATTAATTAACAGCTGTCAAAACAGGGTATCCACTGACCAGTATCACCTGACCGTACCGCGGGCTCAAGTGTCGACCCATCGACGTCGGGATTTTTTTGAAGTTATCCGCTGACAAATAACCAGTTTAAAATGATCGCAGGCTCAAGTTTATTTTTTCCAATGATTCATTTGCAATATGTTGTGTTTATGTCATTATGGCCCCTCACTATTAAAATTTTGATTTCCAACTGACCTCGGACGCTAAAATTCAGCCAGTTTTTTAAAAATACAGGCGGGGAAGACCTTTTCTTACCATGGTCACGCGTTAGTCACGCTCTACGTCCAATTTGTATGCTCTGATTGGACAAAATTTGACAGGTGAGTTCATGCAGAAAATGTATGCAGCATCTTGAAAGTTGTTTACTTTGACAGCTGAAGCTGACAGAGTTTTGTGTCAACTTGTGATGTTTTTAACTGTCTTTTTCCACTGGATGTACAAAATGAAATACAGCTACTATCAATAGTCTTCTGTTATTCATGGCTGGTTTGTTTATTGGGTTTTTGGTTGAGAAATACGTCGCTTGTCAAAATTCGGTAACCCGATTTCGGATGGCATCGTTTTCGTTTTTCATCTTGCTTAATGCGTAAGAGGGTTTAAAAGTCTCAAGCAACTGTGGCCTTCCTTGATAGCTTTCAGGAACTGAATCTCGAATGGTAAGCCTGAGTAATTTTTGTATTTGATGTTTATTTTTGTTATATCTAATTTCATGAAGTCGAGCACAGTTTATGCGGCAAGTTTATGCACGTTTGTACGATTTGAGTCAATAGAACTTTTAAAGGCCTTCAGATATATTTTCTCACCCCAAATAGAAAGAAAACGTTCCGAAGAATATTTAGTTATAAATTTGGCTGTGGAAAGAAACCTTTCAGCGATTTTCTTGCTTCGAGGAGTTCATCTTTGAAAAAAGCAAACACCAGGAGTCCGGCTTAAAGTAAAACATAATTAGCTTAAGTTTAAGCTTTAAGTTTAAAGACTCAGGATTTTTAGAGACACTTTAATACCTGTCTTGGTGAATGAAAATTATTGTCTCTGTAAATGTTTCACCGAATTATATTTCTTTTATTGATTGATAGTAGTCTCTCTTGCAATTTTGATCGCTTGAACGTGCCGTTTGTTTTCATCGTTCATGAACATCGCTTGCAGGAGTACTTAAAAATGTCGCGCGTATCAAACGCTTTATAAGATTACACATCGTTATAACTGAAACCATTAAATAACAAAAAATAATATTAATAATAAATTCGTAATTATGTTGAAGCGTAACTCTATTAAAGTTCATTCAAACACTCGACCACACTCACAGCTCGCACTAGAAATGAATACCGACTGGCCGTATGGGTGATTTTGAAATTTTTCGAACGATTTCGCTAAAAGTCTACGATTGATCGTCCTGAATATTTACTAAGTGCAATTTGTGTTGAAAAATTGTGAATACCGTATTCTGTCCGAGGTCTGTATGATAAATAGTACTGTTTCACCTCAGATGTGATGTTTAAAGAGTATAAAAGGTTGGTTTACACACCTCAGACTTGTTGGCAAGAATTCGTGAAGTAAACCTGTCGACCGCAAAAAAATTCGGCCTGATTTGCTTTCCAAGAATTTGTTTTCGAGGCCTAATCTACTGTGATCAAGAGCCTGGCTCTTGAATGTGATCGTTGATGTTTGCTATTTTTTGGGTGTACGTATAAGGCTATCAACTCGATGTAAGATGTTTCACTCTAAAATAACCTAGCCTTTCCCTCAAAAGTCACATGAATGTGCCCTTAACTTAACTGATTTGTGGATTACAAGTTTATTTTTTGATTTAAATTATAGATTTATCAATGGGAGCTTCGCTTTTAGCCCTGGCTAAATCTATATATTATATTTTTTGAAAACTGTCACCTCGGTTTTTTAGCGTTATTATTGTTCTTTGGCTTGTCAGACCCTTTCATCTTGATTCCGTGGAAGCGCAAATTTTTACGCCTAGAGTACTCTTTGGCGTATTAACCGCTTACTAACCGAGCGCGAGGGCCCTACTGGGGAATATTGTCCCGAGGTCCGTACTGCCACGACCGAGGGTTAATCATTCCATGGCCATTGTGATTACTTGTTACACTAGGAGGGACATATACTGTCGTTGTATTAGCGGAACCAGTACTGTCGGCTTAGAGGCCCTTTCCTGTCAATGCATTTAGCAACAGGGGGACTCCTATACTCGCTAGTAGAGTTCCTAAACATCCGCTGCTCTGTGTTTTTGTCGGTCTGATAACCAATCCACTGCCCGTTTGGAGAGCATTAACAATATCCGTTTTCTGCCCCGTGATTAGTAATGCTTGTAATTAATCAATTGTGCTATTTTATCCATTGGAATAAGAAAACCTCCTCATTGACCTTTCCCGAATATTTTATCCACACCGAGACTGGCCAATCCTGATAACGCCCATGTTGCAAGCGGTGCGACAGCTTTTTTGGCTAGGGGCATTGCCATAGGTAACAACTTGCTTCCTAAACTGATTAATGATCCCCACAAACTACCACCATGTTTAATAGCCTTTCTGATTTGTGTTTTTGATATTTTAATATCCGACCCTGTTCCCTGGCTCATTGCTTTTCTCAATTTATTGAGTTTTTGAGAGCATTAATTCGTGTGGACCGGATAACTCATTTCTGGCAAGTCTGATTGTTATTGCTGAACTATTATTGTAAGCTCTCGAAAGCTTTTCCAATTGTCCTTTACTGAGTGACACTCCATAACAATAATATTTTGTCATTACTTGTATACAATATACGTTACATAATTTACGATCTGAGTATTATTTTACCATCCTTCTGAATTAGCTCAACATCTTGCTCGTAGAGAGTCAGTGCGTAAATAGCATAGGCTGTTGCCGTTGTTCCAGATAGCTCATATTTGAATGTCAGTTTTGTGGTGCCGTCCTTAATATCCATTTTCTGTTTTGTTAGGTCGAAATATAAGAATGGAAACAGGGTACTAAAATTAGATTTGTTGAGTAATGACCCGTCACCATATTCATTATTTTTGTGAACATATCTCAACACATCCCTGTAAACACGGGTCATGTCAGTAGTTGGTGTGTAATGTTTCTCGGGGCACGAGGAGCCGCAAGCGGTGATATTTTTGCTCGGCATCTGGCGGCACATCAAAGAATTTTGAATTGAAGGGCAAATTCCTAGAATATCTTCGCCAGTTAAGCTAGAGAAAAGGTGTTAAAAAACCTCAGGATCCAAAACAACACGTCAATCAAAATATCACTTGGACCTTTTCGCTAATGAAGAGCTATCACGCGGCTAAGCTTGAATTAGACATATATTGAAATAGGAACTCGTGTCAATAAAGTATCAGAAGTGAGTGGGAATCGCTCCTGGTTAAAAAAAACTGGTTCACAGGGATATGCATCTCTTCTAGTTAAGAGAAGGGAATCAGAACTGCTTTTCATGCAGGAACAGGTTTTCTTCGGGATAACTACAAAACTTCAGCTTATTTCACTCTTGACATTGTCAAAGCGCATTTTGTAAAGATAACTTTTTCCGCTTTATCAGCTTTTTTTATATTCTATTCCATTAATGTTTAACCTCCCTCAAAAAGCCAAATAATATAAATGCTGTTGTTAAAAAAAGCGTTTTACCTGTTTTCGTGAATTCGCTACCTAAAGATCACTATGCTCAAAGGACAGGGCAAAATTTCCAGGAGAGAGGCATTAATTTTTTTTCCCACGAGGTTACAAAGAGAAAATGCAGTGATTATTATTAATGTAACCATCAGATATGTTCTACCCACGAGGTTACGGAGAGCAAATGCAATGATTATTATTAACGTAACCTTCAGGTATGTTCTACCCACGAGGTTACAGAGAGCAAATGTAGTGATTATTATTAATGTAACCATCAGGTATGTTCTACCCACGAGGTTACAAAGAGAAAATGCAATGATTATTATTAACGTAACCTTCAGGTATGTTCTACCCACGAGGTTACAGAGAGCAAATGCAGTGATTATTATTAACGTAACCTTCAGGTATGTTCTACCCACGGGGTTACAGAGAGCATGCAAATGCAGTAACAATTATTAGATTTTAGTGCAACTATCAGGTTGAGTTCCTCCATTAAAAGAGTTTTTTGCTAGGGTTAAACAAGTTTGGCTTTCATGAGTTTCAAGGTGCAAGAAATTATCAGTATAATTTTTAGCACACAAACATTGTCATCTAATTTTTCGCACGTAGCTGGAATAAGCCAAGAAATGAAGCATATATAACGAAAAATCGTCCTCAGATGATCTCCATATTAAGTTAATTATACTAAACGTTGCGAAAGAAATTGTTGTTTGTATCCGTCTTATCCATCGTAAAAGCGAGGGGTCATCGCATGACATCCGGTAGACCGGTATATTAAACAGAGGTAATACTTACAGGTTTCACGAGTTGTATGCACTATTTTTCGCCGAGAAACAAATTTAAACTTCAATTCTTACCTTACAGTAGTCCGTTCTTTTACCTTGCATTCGACAACAAATCTGTTAAAGGCGAACAAAGCAATTCCGGCACTCTTCTTTATGATGAGTAGCAAGCCGCAGGAACTGAAGCCGCTTCACTGAAGTAAAATCCACCGATATGCACGGCATTCTCACCACAAATATAAACAAACGTCGCGGGGAAAAAAGGACGAGGAGGAAAAAATGCCAGATCTTCGCCTCGGCAATGTATTCCAGCTACCATGCCGGCGTATCTCCAGAAGGTGGACTCGAAGTGGGACAAACCTTGTGATTTTTTTTAGAAGCCCTTTGCGCGCAAACTAATTTATTCTGGCGCGAAATGAAGATTAACAATATTTATACTGAAATCTAATCCACGACAAGAAGATTTTCGCACTGTAGCGCGACATATTAAATGCCTATTTTTACAAATACACGGAGAAAGTGCTCCACTAGTTTAACTTTTTTAAGATGAATTTACTCCACAAAAGCAAAATGAAATGTTTTATCTCTATGTTGTCTACGTGCCTGATCAGAAGGCAGAAGTAAATTTATCATACAGACTCCATCAAAATGAAAGTACACGAATGAAACGGAATAGGTCTGGGACGGTTTAGTTTCTACTCAGCAGCTTCTTTGCTTTTATAACAAAAATTTAATGTTGCAGTCTGTTTTAAACGTTGGCATATCAACGCGCACAGTCACTGAATGAAAATAACAGTCACGATCACGTTCTTCGAAACCGACCAGACGCGCGCGACCTACCACTGTTATGGTAAGCAATTATCCTGAAGGTGTTAATGTTCCCGTGACAGTCTTCGCACTGAAGGTGTAAATGGTAAACCGAACGGTCGCTTTGATCATCAGAAAGACCTGTCAACTTTGATGATTTAACTGATTAAATTACGGGACAGAAATTTTACTACATGCGGCTCCTCGTGATTCGTTACCGTTTCCAACCTCCAGGTGACAATTGGATAAGGTCCTCCTGTCAGTTGAGACAATTGCAATTTCATGTTTCCGTCAACGTAATCGGATGTAACTATTGTGGAAACACGAGTTTACGAGTCGGAAACTGGTGTTTTCAAGTTATTTCCATCGTGAAAAAAGCGCTTTTCACCATCTTGGGGTGGTTTTCCCGCCATCTATCGTTACAAAAATCCATTCTCTCGACATTTTTATTGCACAAAATAATACCACAGCAATCTTTCCAAGTACTTTCTTTATTCCTCTTGCTTCTTAACTTGACAATCAGGTCTTCTTATAGTATTTATTCATTACATTGGTTAAGTTAAATTACATTTTAAATGTGAGTGCCTATTCACACTCGCAATGAACAGGAATAGTAAGAGGCTTCCTTTAGGAAATCCACCAGAAATTTTCTGTAGGACTACGTAGTGTTTTTTTTTGGTAAAGAAAATGTCAAATCTGTTGACAAATTAATACCCTTTATAGAAGATAGTGATAAACACTTTCATGTGCAGTTTATGGCTAGTGATATGTTTGGCTGTCTATAATATTTCAACAAAGTGGAATATGATTTGTCGGGTGAATGTATATTGTAGTCCTGAGCAGGACTGTTGTTGACAGCGACTAACGTTTTGACAACAAGGTGATCATCATTTTCATGGGCATTGTCAAAACATCAGTTCCTGTCAACAGTCCCACTAAGTACTATACTAACCTGTATGATCATATACCACTTACTCATATGACCATTCTGCTTCAGGATAATATTATAATTATGGTGTCAGGAAATATTCTTACTCTTCTGACATGGTGGTCTAAACTACACAATTTTCTATGACCAGTGCAAAGATTCAAATGCAAAAAAATACATCAACAAACAAAGTATAGCTACAGTTTTACATAATACAAGTGTGCTAAAACCGTTTATGTGTTTCATGTGTACGTTTTAGGTCAATTCTATGCTGAAGTCATTACTTAGGGCGCTTTCCATTTGTCAAAACTGACTGGCCAGACCATTCCAGTAGTAACGAGAATTTCACTTTTAATCACAACTATCCAACTAGATCAGTCAAAACCTAAATACTAATGCACAAAGGAGATGGTTTTTCAGCAAAAACTCTTGGGGAAAAGCTATTTCATTGACAAAATGACTGCTCCAGCCATGGTTCGGCCGGCCAGTTCCGACTTTTGGAAAGCGCTCTTAGTGTCTTTACCCTTACACAAAATGCTTGACTTGTAGAGTTATGAAAAAGATACATGCATCAAGCAAAATTCATCAGGAAGCACAAACCATAATAATTCTTGGTGATTTATGCAGTCACAGCATTATTTTGTCCTTGAAAAAGTTGGCCAAGTTTCAATCCATGATCATCTTTGTCATACATAGCAAGAGGTGATGGGAAACAGTCCCAATGCCTCAATTAAGTTTTAAATAACAAAACTGGAACATTATTTTTGGAACTTAATTTAAGCCAAGACACATTTAAGCCTCTCAAAGAACAAAATATAGCATAGCATAACCGAGCCCTTTTAAAGCAATATAAAATGCCTTTCTGGAAAAGATGTTCACAAAGTTCTAATAATTATTATTGTTATAAATGATTATGCGTTACTAACCAACATTCAGTCCAGATGGCTGGATATTGGCCAAGCTCTTTTTTGCGAGGCCAATACCCAGCTATCTTCACCAAACAAGCTTGATTGGTTTGCCCACTTGAGTAGCCAATTAGAACACAGGATTTGCTTCATCTTGCCCGCTCACGGATTCAACCATAAAATTGAAATAAATAATTATGCTTTATTGACCGGGTGTGAGGTTAAGATGGCTGGATATTTGCGTCTTTATTGACCCTGCCTTCTTTTGCAAGGCTGTGCTCTAAGAAAAATTGAAGGCAGCCCAGCACTCTGAACTTGTGAAATCCAGTGTGCCCAGCAAATGATTTCTATGAAAAAGCAAAGATTTTCTAGTCGCCTGAGAAGAAAAGTTACAGATGTAGGCGCAATGGGCCACAGAGCACAGCCTGATCTTGGTCAATAAAAATGCAAAAATGAATGAGGTCAATATTCAGCCATCTTGAATGAACAAGCTTGGTCAACAAATGAATTATTACATGGCCAAGAAGAGAACTTTTACTTGCAGGACCAACGCAGGAAATCCCAAGTGGGCAAAATGGGCTCACCCTGCCCCCTTGGGTAGCCAATTAGAATGCAAGGTTTGCTTCATCTTGCCCACTCGAGGTAGCAGTTGGACATTTTTTGTCTTTTGCACAGAAGTAGTATTTCAAGATTAACATTATTTTGCAGAACTTGACTAAGCATAAAGCACTTTTACTTGAGACTGAAATTAAGTTCCATGATCCAGCCTGCTTGCTTTGAGAGAACGTACTGCACCAATATCACATACCAAGGTGATCTGCCTGTTGTATGAAAAACAAAACAAAGTGCTAATAAGTAAAACACAGAAGCTATTCCCCAGGCTATCGGGGGGGGGGGGGAGGGAAAACCTTTTAGAAGTAAGACAACTTTACTAATGTAGATATTCTCATACGAATAAAACATGCTAAATGAGTAATATACATATAATTTACTGGCCGCTTATTTTGACAACTCAGCTGTCTACTTCAAAACTTTCTGACAACCCTGATTCATCACATTACATTTACATGCATACAGTTGTGTTTCATAGTAATAGCTAGTACATTATGTCGCCTGCAACCTGCAACATTAAGACTATGGACCAGGGGTTACATGTACATGTAAACAGAGGCTGTCTATGATTACCAGTACCAGTAACAAAAAGCCTACTTTTCAAGGGCCCAACCTCCCTCAGGTTGCACATTATCATCTACACGTACAGGGTCAATACCAGGGGCTGTGTCACAATATTTAGTATTGTCTGGATCACTCTGTTACAGTCGATTTCACATTATTTACCACACCATGTTGCAAAGTTCGTTGGAAAATTGGGTACTACATCATGAAGTAGCCAATTACTTAGCAAGTTAGGGAATCAAATTGCGAACTTCAAGACATAGTTGTCAACTTTGGTGCGACTGAGCTTCACAAGTTTGCTCAACAGTAAGTTCACTTCCCAGTTTTTTTAATCACCGAGTTCTCGTCAAAGAAGTACCTATTCCTGGGATCTCAGTTACTGAAAAAAAAAATTCTTCAACTTTTTCTTGAGCGTTCTCAGTCAAGCATTGTTATATTATTAGATTAAGCTCTCTCTTGGAACTATTGTCAACTCTTTGCACGAGTAACCGAAATCACGTGTCAATACATGCCTTATCGAACCTTTGCGGGTCAACAACCTGATTTTCGGTTAAATGTTTTTGTATTTCCGTAGCATACATACTTGGTCGTCGCTGTTTAAGAAAGTCTGTGTAGGGGCTTCCTGGACATATGAAACGATCAACAATATTTGTTACTGTCCTTCTAAGTAAATTAAACTGGTGCACTATTTGGAATGGTTTCGAACCCCAGTGATTTTGTTACCTCTGCGTCTTGTGTCCCTCACACAAAAAATTCTCCAAAGACGCAAAATAATTCATGGCATGCATCCCGTAGGATGCAAAGGATGATCGATCGATTTGAAGATTTGTTGGTAGAATATCCTGTTTGTGTGATTTCTGTAGCTGTTGTTTAAAGATGTATATTTATTTTAGTCTTTTTGTGCTTTAAATATATAGGACTATATTTTGATTTTAGTAAACTGTCATAAAGAGTTTTGGCATCTGTTACCAGATTAACTGTCTGGTTAAAAGGCCCATACCAAGCATTTTCAATTAAAGACTCCCTGTTTTTTAACTTGGACTCACTGGTTATGCATGTGTACAGGCCGGAACTCTTGACTATTCACAAGATGAGTCCCAGGACTCACCATATACTATTTGCAACAAAATCACTGGAACCCTCTAACCATTTTTCTACAATCATTTCACAGACCTCACAGTGCAGCGCCTTGCCCTGTTTAGTAAGAGGATTCAGGTTCCTTATGCTGCAGTTTCCTGCTCGGGAAATTACTGTACTTACCAATCACAGCTTTTTGTCAACAAATATGTCTCCCAAGCATTATCTCAAATGCTACAGACCACAAAAATGAAATATGGAAAACTGTTAAGCTTTCCTCGTCTTACTATCTGTATTCCATCACAATCCTCCGCCTTGGATAGTCTTAGCACGGTAAAACACTCCAACTTTCAAATTATACTTGTGCATCACGAGGTTTTTGTCTCATATTCTGCTCCACTGTGTCAGAAAAGAGTCGCTTTACAAGGGAAGCGATCGATTACTGAAGGCCGATGGGTCGCTAAATATACATAACAACCCTTAGATGTCTTGTGGTATCATCAGAAAGCAAAAATATACCGATTCCACGCTCCTAGAACCTATAGAAGCTGGCAAATTTGAAGCCGTTGCAATCACTTTCAAAATGGACGCCAAAAAGAATGGCCGCAATGAGCATGAGCAAAGGAAAAGTCCGCTGACCAGCAGTCCGCTCTGTTCTAGGCTCCATTCTCTCTTGTTTTCTCTCTTGTTTTCTCCGTCTAGGAGCATTTTAGTTTTACGCCAGTACTAGTACTGATTGACATCAATCTGGCAAATATTGAAAGCTTTTGGTAGGTTCTGCGATTTTTATCACTTAGAATGGAAAGCAATGGCAACCTCGCACACTCCACAGTCTTTGCATCAATGCAACGCGCGCGAGTAATGCATGAGAACCGTTTAATCATGGATAATAGAAAGACTGGATAGGAAACGTATGTCACGTGGGCTGATTTCTTATCGCCGATTGGTTGTTTCGTGCTGCGAGATGGCGTTGGATGGTTCCATCATAGTGGAAGTTTGTGACGAAACGATGGCGAAAATGTGGCGCAAACTAGTCGAAATGTATGGTTTGTTTGCCTGCATGTTGTTCTTTTTCGGAGTTTTTAGTGCTACTTTAATTTTTGGTGTATGTTTTCCCTTCGTTTGTCGTTTTACGGCGATGGCAACCCTTCAAAGCCACACTTGAACCTTCGAGGTAAGCACTTCTTGTTGTTGTTTTGTGTTATTTGTCCTTGTTTTTGAGAAAATTGCGTCCCAAAAATTCACCTTACCAGAGCCATATTTAGTACACTTGGCGACTGTTTTGGGACGCCTTTATTAAGACGGTTCCTTCTTCTTTCTATTAATAACTACGACTGACAGATCCTTCAAGGATGGAATTGTGGCATAGGCATAGTTACAGACTGAGTGCTGTTATTTTCCAGCCATACATTTCGATTGAAAATGGCTGAAATAAACTACATTCGGAACTGGCGCCGAGCGAGTGTACGCACACGGTGTGTAAAGTTTCAATCGACAGACTAGTTTGTGTTGAAAACTGTTTCGCTCAAGTAATATGCTAATTGTTCGTAAAGCAGTATGTTAATTTCGGTCATCTTTTAATGTTGAAATAAACTGCTAAATTACATATTCAGTGAATACAATCGCCTCATGTCGCTCCTCGCAGCTTGTATTCGCAGGCACTGAAGAGACTCGAATAAGTTTTGTACTTTTCCCTACTAACATTTTTTGGCCTCCGTTTGGGCTCCTAAGCGTTGTTGTTATTATTTAAACAGTGTTTTAGTTTTCCTTTTGTTTGTCTCATTGTAGGATTTGCTGAACACATTTAGTCATTAGAATGAAGACAGTATAATTGTGGTCAAGTACTCTTCTGAGAGGGCACAAACCAATCAATCTTTCTGTATTAAACAGTCCGGAATATCCCTAAATTTAAGGACAGGGCCAACTGGTCACGCGACACTTTTCAACCAATGAGAGGCCGCGCTTGTGTTTATCAACAAACAAATCAAAACATCGCCCCAGTGATCAAAAATTTTCAAAACAACAGACGGAGGCGGACAGAATCAGTCATCGTTTCGAGGCTCTCAGGCATATTTTAAAGACTTTTCATGAGGCATACACAATTTTTTTTAAGTGGACAGCGTATCGGAAGCGATATATTGCTTATTTTGTGGCTTATTTCTTCTTTTATCCTTTAAACAACGCGATGTATAGGCGAGATTTTGGTCGGTTTTCAAAGTTGTTGAACAAGTGTCTATTATTTTTTCCATTCACAGATTTTTTACGAAGTTCTAGATATTTTTCCTCGATTGTTCTATCGATTAACTTTTATCATGTTGAATGTGGGAATGGTAGACAACCTAGAATTTTGGTAGACAATTTTTGAATTCCGAGGTCCAAAACACGTACGTTTTTCACTCCCGGGTTTCTCACAGAGCCGTGTTATTACTTTTTTTCGCATTAGTACGAGCCTTTGCCTTTTTTCTTTTCAAGGCCAAAACAACTTTATTAGTCTTACGGATATTCACGTCCAACATTTCGCCTCACTTTGCCGAATTTGCGGGGATGAAATTTGAAGATCATAAGCGCAACGTAGATACTAACCGCTTTGTTTCTGAAATTCACTAATCTGGAAAGATTTAATGTTGTTGCATTCTCCAAATGTTCATCCACCGTTAAAAAACCATAAAAGAAACAAGGCAAATCTCAATTGTAAATGATGTATTTCGCTACTCATTGAACATGCACTGATTATCTGGGATAAATTAAACCATTGCAGGTACTACAGCAAGCAAAGAAAGCACCAGATGCGTGAAGTCAACACGAAACAACACCAAACACAAACAAGAAAAATTAATAAATTTGAACTACTTTCTATTCTTGTTATGATGACTGATTCTTTGATTCTTGTCCTGTAGAAGTTAATAGGTAGTACCAATCCTGTTTTGTACGATCTCAACAAATTTTCACGCTCTCTCTAAGGCTTTTTTCACGGGACTAGTTTGCTTCTATCAAAAATCTTGCAAGCCATGCCAGTGAAGCCACGACCTGCGCGATCGGTCCGGAATCAGTTAGAACACCCCAATGATTCGTTCCTTGCAATGATTAATGCTCTTATTCTCTTACATAAAATGTTTTCTTTGAAATATTAAATGTGAAACCTAGACGAGTACTGTAAGCTCATCTTTAATTCTGTCCGACTCCGTCCGTTGTTTTGAAAATTTTTGATCACTGGGGCGATGTTTTGATTTGTTTGTTGATAAACACAAGCGCGCCCTCTCATTGGTTGAAAAGTGTCGCGTGACCAGTTGGCCCTGTCCTTAAATTTAGGGATATTCCGGACTGTTAAACAGCAACTTTTGTCATGCATGAGAGCCAGAAGGTGGCATCTAAGTTTCCAACCAAAGATGGACTTGATAGCACTATTATTGTATTCGTTTTTTTAGAGATCAAAGCAACAATGTACCTGTACCAAGATGTTTTCTAAATCAAATTAATAAAACATATACATGTACTTGTTTGGGGTATGAATTTTTTTTTCAGACAGTCAAGTATTTTTTCAATCCCTCATCCACTTACCTCAGACTAAACAAAAACCCTAGATGTTACTGTTTTTTTTATAACCAGCTTCTTTTTTCTTTGGGAACAGTGTTTATGTTTATTTCAGAGGTGATTTACAGTATCCCCTATCCATATCATTAACATTACAATACAAAAACTTAAACTTTGTTTCATCCTAAAAAAAAGGTCAGCATCTCAAAGATAATATATTTCTAAGTTTTATTTAGCCTTATGGAAGACAAGTGTTTCCTCGTGAAAAAGAAGTGAAGGCCCGTCTATTAACCAGGAGAGTTGTATCCTAGTAGTTAACAATTAACCGTTGTATATAACATTTTTAAAAGAGTTGCAATTAGTTTTTTTAAAGACCTGACTAAAAAGTATCTTGGGTCATTGTACATTTATACCTGCACTGAAAACAACAAAACAACTTGCTTTACGATGAAAATTGAGTTGAAAAAGTTAGAAGCGTTTCCACGGTGGTCCACAACCAAATTTACTTTCTCCGGCTGTGAGCTTTTTATCCCCGCTTTTTATACATTTCTCAGATACGGCTTCTTGTCACTGGTTGTCCGTAAATGATTTGAATAGAAATTAAACACTTGTTTGAGTTGGGTACTTGAAACATCAAGCCTCGACAGTTCTACCGCTAATAAAATCATTTTGCCAAGGGTTATTAACTTATAAAATTCGAGACTCGATGAGGTTGTCGATAAAAGCAGAAAGGAAATCGTGAAAACCGTGATAAAAAGAGTTAAAATAATTTCCGGTGTTCTTGTGGTTTGTAAAATATTAGGCTGTGCCTTTTTTATAGGTGTTTTGTAGCTGTATACATGTACGTTTTCGCATAGTTTTTATGTAGCTAGGCTTCCCGTTTGGTGCATAAAATTATCGGGCGCTGGAGTCATTCTTCGCTCTCACAAGTTTCATAATCATTTACTCTGTCTTTTGCCTCTAACGGTTTTGTACCCTTAAACTATCTTCTCCAAGAACAATTCCTCTTCATCCTTTACTTCAAAACATGGGCAACCCGTATATATTAAATAAGCGATGAAAAATAAGACGCGCAAAACATCGGATCCAGATGTAAGAGGTTGAATGGCTCTCGAAAACATGACGTCACACTTTTCCACTATGTTGGAACCGGTCGCGTCAGCCAGTTTCCTATCCAGTCTTTCTATTATCCATGGTTTAATCTCGACAGTAAATTTACCTTTATTCACCTTGATTGTACGCCAAGGCAAAGTCTACGAAACATTGATCTTGCGATCTTGGACATGGGTTAAAAAAAAAAAAAGAAAAAAATTCGTCACCTGAAACGTAACGGAAACAAGAAAGAACGGAAATGTGATGACAGAAATGTGGCGGAAACATGAACGTTCGTTTCCGACGCGGAAACATGACGGAAACGCGTCCCATCCATGGAAAACTAGATCAACATGTTTCCGCAGGGCGGAAACGTGACGGATATAAGAAACTTCCCGTTTCCGTCGAGTTTACAAAATGCGGAAACACGTTATTTCGTCCTGTGAAATGGAAAACGTCTCGTCAAATTGTCAGTTGGAATAACAGTTAAAGTATTGGTATTAAGAGGCAGTCCCGCTAACAGCGGTCCGATTGATTTCGCGTCAGAAAAAAGTTTCCCTTTAAACTTTGTACACTAAAAGGGTTTGGTATATAGGTAATAAAAATGATTTTCTTTTTTGCAAATAATATATTTCCGCTTTCCCACAGGCGCGATCACGTCCGGGCCAATTCGTCTCCTCCAGAGCCCGATTTAAAGACCGAAAATTGTCGTTTTTGAGGATCGCGTCATATCGAAACTACAGATAATTATAAAGTATCTTTTACACCAGCTGTTTCCACTGCCTTTTATTGACAAATGTGCAAAGTATCGAACTTTTTGATAATTTTGCAGAAAATCTGTAAGTCCCGAAAGACACCACTCTGAACAGGTCGCCCGACTGCCAAAAAACATGCTATGATTCGAGAGCTAAAATCTCAATTGTGGGACAAAAATCTGATATGAAATTTATATCAAGATCAAGGTATTACTTCATTTTAAGAGGTTCTAAAGTCAAATCTGTGGGTATCCGCCTGCACACGGAGCAGCGAGAAGGTAAATTTGGCCATCATGGCACTTTGTTTACAAAAATAACTCTGACTCTATAATTAGTATAATATATTTATCTACTCGATCGATCACTCGCTTGACCGAAAAAATATTCACAGCTCTAAAATTTGCTTAAATGTTTCCTCAAAACCTTCAAATAAGCGCTTTTTTTGTAATTTTATTTGAAAATCAAAAAAGGCGAAATATTTTAGGTTTATAGAGCTAAGGTCAAAGAAACCACTATTGCTTATATGCAAATTAGCTGGTTGTCACGCAATACCTAACCAAAGTGGATGAGAAAGCAGAGTCTGTATCATGGCGACTCGTTTTCTAAAAACACGAGAATTTGGAGACTGTGGGGAATTTCGAGGTATAGCTGAGCGTGTGTGCTTAGATCAATGTAGGAACGATTTAAGTCAACAATTTTTCCCGATGTCATTTGAGTCGAGGGCGGATTATGGAGAGAGAACACAGTTCTGTTTGCAGAAGATAAAATCGTGGGAACGCTCGTTCGAGATTGGCTAGCTTAGCCGTATTTGCGTTGTAATAAAAAGGCGACATGCCTTGTTCCGCCCATCCTCTGAGTACTCTAAAAACACCCCAAGGGACGGACCATTAGAGAAACTAAATTGTTGGTAACAATATAAAGGAGCATTTGTATACAGGAAAAAAATACCCAAAAAGTTCAAAAACGTGAAAAAATGTTGTCGATCACCTCCCCAGTCACTTTTCATATATTTGTGTGTCCCAAACAGCATTGCGTTCAGACTTGCAAACCAAAACGTGGAAGCTTTTATTTTTCGTTTCTGTGTTTAAATGGCACAATCTGCTTTACTATCAATATGAAATGCCCTCTTTGGTGAATTCTACAGTCGGTTCTGAAGACAGCCAATTTACGCAGAATACGAATTACTGGCACAGTGACTGAGATCCAGCCATGTATTATATAGCACAGTGTGAATGTAACGCTCGAGTCGCGCACTGATAGAAAATCTATACGCTTACTATGTGCCCTATATTCGCCTCTTCAGTCAAGATTAACTTAAATATTTCATCCCAGCTAAAAAAAACCCGGATGTTTTTGGTTCAGAATCTCCCAGGAAACATGAGTAGCGAAATACGAAAAATACTAGGCTAACAAAAATATGTCTGTAAAAGAATCCAGGCTAGGCTAATTTTATGCCCACGAGACTGTTTTGTAAGGTGTTGTCAATTCATCTTAGTGTAGTACAGAAATCCAGGGGTAAAATGCACTTTGTGTATTTTGTTATCTAATAAAAGTCTCAAATCAGAACAAAGTTTCGCAAACAAGTAAAGCCTCCCCCGAGCCCTGTACTCCCGCTCATATACTATAATTATTTACGGATCCAGGGTTTCATATACAGTTCACTTATTTTAGGATTTTCACTATGAGGGGCGGAACATGGGTGTGGTGCTGGGGTACTGCTTTCTCATCATTCTAAAAAGGTTCGTACATAGAGCTCTTGTTCACAACACCCTCTCGAAGTGGAACATGCTAACTGAGATCACGGCCCAGTTGATTCGCCGAATAAAAATCAATGTGTTCTTTTCCAGCCGTGTTTATGAGCAGCTACACTCTTCCACCATGTCGGTAACGTGTTTAATCAGAGCGGCTTTCTTGTCCGTTGATTTACGTGGCAGCTCAAAGTGGTCACACATGACCCTCAGTTCCTTCACAGTAAAGCGCGACAATGCCCCAGTCTTGACCAGATCGCAGATGTCGTAGCCATCATATGTGATCGGATGTTCCAGTCCTATTTACGACAGCACCTCTTGAACATCCTCATCTTTGTTTTGTTGGTCCAGGTGTGCAAGATCTTCATCCAGCAGAGTATTTTCGTCGTCTTTTTCCACGTGTCTCTGAGTCACCT
Organism: Porites lutea; assembly: GCF_958299795.1. Taxonomy (NCBI): domain Eukaryota; kingdom Metazoa; phylum Cnidaria; class Anthozoa; order Scleractinia; family Poritidae; genus Porites; species Porites lutea. Next base: position 418,699 of record NW_027332289.1, read on the forward strand.
GTTTCTTCTGCGCTGCAGCAAGTCAGGAAAAGAAGGCTTGAACTTGTAGCTTCGTCAGCCACTCGTCTCTCGAGAATTTTCTAGTGCCGTCTTGGTTTTTGGCGCTTCTCATATCCGCTGACACTTGAACTGGATCAGACTTTCTTCCAGTTTGTACTCCGACGTCAAATCGGGCTTGGAGATATGACTTTACGTTCCTTGAGAACCTTGTCCCACTACCCCTCGGTTTCTGCAAGGCCCATCCGGCTTCAGAAGACTACGCATGAGTTGCTGTCATAGTGCTTTTTGCTGATGTAGGCTGCTTCGGTTTCTGCTCACTTACTGACATTGCCGAGAATTTCCGAACCCACTCGCGACGCAACTTGTCGTAAACACTTTCTTGATTTGTGCCGATGGGATCATGATTGCCAAAGTTGATGTGGTCCTGTAAGGCATCATAGTTATCGAATGAATGTGAGCAGCCGGCTTCGTTGCATTCGAATAGCGCAGTTTCTGTGTCAAGCTTTACACTCTGGTTCGTCTTTCCTTGTAGTTTTACACACCTAGGTTGAACATCCCAGAACTGTAGTTGGTTGGTGGCAGGTTTCAAGGTTATTGCACCGGGAACTTGGACGTCTAGGTCTGACCACAGCACGAGTTTTCCAGCTCCAATATCATAGGCTTTCCACATTCGCAGCCCAGTTCCCTCATATAAAAAGTTGTGAAAGGTGCTGAAGTTTGGGATGCGGTTTACCTTGATTTCTTGATCAGTGCGCTCTATCTCGCAAACAGCAACTGTGCATCCCTTCACTGGTCGGACCTTGAGCGCTTCACGCATGTCTGCCGCCGACAGGATATCATTACCCTCGTTACAGAAGCGTCTGACCACGCCCTTCAGGGGGCTGATGATGCGGTCGCACACATCCTTCCCGAACTGCGGCTCCGAAAAGTCATACCTAGAAATCAACGGTGAAAGCGCTTACTGGAAGTTGTTGTTATCTGATTAATCCTTAAAGTATCGAAACAAACATCCCCTTGATAAGAATTGAAATTTACTTTCCCGTTTTCTTTTATACAAATCACATCCGGCGCATGCATATTTCGGTATCCAGAGTGACGAGTTTATGATCTCTGCAGTGAAACGCAATGGAGAATAATAAATACGCACGTGGCTACTTAGCGCAGAGAGGTTATGAAATATATGAATGTAGCATGTTTGTTCCTTGAGCTGATATCTCGGAGTAGTAAAATGTTTACGATGTACAATAAGAGATATAATCAATAAAGCAATTACCTTAACACACTTATGCCAGTATGAACGTGAACCTCATTCAAAGCAGCAATCAGGTTGTCGTTGTGATAACATCCAGCTCCATCTGAACGCAGCAAGGCTTTGCTGATGTGCGGGTTGGCGATTTTCAGAGTCTTCAAGAGATGCTTAATTATCGCGTAAACTGTGTAAGAGTCTTGGGCACAATTGTCAAAGAGATGCACATAAGAAGTAACCTCAAGCTGTTCTCTGTCTGCTGGTTTTGATAGGACACAGCTTATATGCCAGTTCATCCCACGCTTTCCATATCATTCTGATTGTTTCTCGCGGTATTTCATCTGTATAAACTTCATGGCCCAATCCATCACTATGAGAATGGTATCACTCTGAAGGCAATTAACGGCATCAGTTTTCGCGCGATCTTGATTCTCTGCCCTTAGGATGTGGGCCTTCCACTGGAGAACCATGTCCTGTGCTTGAGCAGCATCGTATAACATGTCTTCTTGCTGGTCTCTGCTGTAGAACTGGACATCTTGTGAATCTTTAATCTCAGACAAAACAGAGCCCAGTGTGTTCCTGAGACTGTCGCAGCTTTCACACAGCTCCATATGATCATGAGTACAGGATGTCTTGAACTCAAAGCACTGCGTATCGCCAAGTGTGTGTTCTCTGCAGTGCTCAGCACACAGATTGTCGCTGTCTTCACGACAGTGCGCACGGTAGCTCGTTTTTAAGTAGCGCTTTGCTCCCTTTAGATTATCCCGAGATCCCTCGCACCATTTATGGCGTGCACCACACTGCTCCAAGTCATCCACTATTTTATTGAGGGTGTCAAAGCCTTCTGCCCCACTTGATGCCGTGTTATCTAATCCCTGGAGTGACTTGCGCTGTGATGCCTCTCGCACTTTCAATATCCTGTATAAGGTGGACCTGCCTAAAGGCTGATAGTCTTCTTCTCTGCACCACTGATGATATTGCTCAATCATTGTTGAACGCCCTACAGTTCTGACTACGTTAGGCATAACCATCTGCTGACCTGAGTCCAGCTTAACTGTTCTCGTTCCAAAAGAAACATCTTGATAAAAATAAGGCTGGTCAACAAAATCCAAAAAGTGTTCTAGTTTCGACCTATCAATGCGTACCCTGTAATGAGGAACTTTTTTAACTTCGAGCCCAACTCCTACAGTTTTTGCATGTGTTCTTGCTTTCTTTATTTGGCGATCACTGAGCTTCTCAAAGGGCGCGTGCATTGCCTTCAGTTCGTTTGACGTATAGCGCAGGGCATATATACTTAAAATCTGTGTTTTTAGATTCTTGGTTGGTGCTTGCCTGTAGGCTGACGTCAGTGCCTCGACCTCTTTATCTGGCCTGGAAGCACGCTTCACGTACGATTTCAGCAACTCCTCGCTAGAGCTTGGTGCGATCACTTTACACACTGCCCGACAGGCCTCGTCAACCTTCTCTTCGCACATCTGCTTTTCTTTCTCTGTCGCAGTGCCCCAGTCCACTTTCAGCCTAAAGGTCAACGGCTCTAAAATCTTGATATCGGAGTGTCCAGCGATTTGCGCCATTGCGGTATTATACACCTCGAATGTCTGGTCTGGAAAAGTCTGCATGTCCTTGCCTGTGCTGTCATCGTCCACTGACTCTAGTTTGCGCCACTGTCCAGGTGTCCAAGGGAAGTCACCAAGTGGTGTGGAAACAGTTGGGGTGTCTGGTGGGATCTCTCGCATCTCCGCCAAGGCCTTGTCTTTGCTCTTCCTATATGAGACACAAGAAGGCATTACCACATGACAATGATGGAAAAGCGACTGGCAAGAGACCTACTGCTAAAGGGAAGCTAGGGTGATTTCCCTCCGAAAACTTCAAGTTATGGAATTTAGCAGCATATAAGAGGCATATCTCTTCTAATGCCTGAAATCACCCCGACGGCCACGCCTACACCCAGAAATTGTTATTAGAGGGCATTTCATATCGATAATAAAGCGATTGTGCCATTTAAACAAACAAATAAAAAAATAAAAGCTACCACATTTTGGTTTGCAGGTCTGAACGCAATGCTGTTTGGGACAAACAATATAAAGTGATTGAAAAGGTGATCGACAACACTTTTTTCACGTTTTTGAACATTTAGGGTATTTTTTCCTATATACAAACACTCCTTTATACTGTAACCAACAATTTAGTTTCTTTAATGGTCCGTCCCTTAGGCTCGTTTTTAAACTTTTAGGGTATTTTTTTCCTGGATACAACTGTTCCTTTATGTTGTTACCAACAATTACGTTTCTCTAATGGTCCCGTTCTTGGGGTATTTTCAGAGTACCGAGAGGGTGGATGGAACAAAGCATGTCGGCTTTTTATTACAACGCAAAGAGGGCTAAGCTAGCCAATCCCGAACGAGCGCTCTCACGATCTTATCTTGCACCAACAGAATTGTGTTTGAGCTATGACAAGAACTGAGGATAACTGTTTTTGCGCATTTTAATGTCAAAAACAAGAATATTTATATTAAAGATACCTAGTCAGCAGTACTGCATCATCTTCATCGCGTGG
>NW_027332289.1:427500-555000 GCF_958299795.1 Porites lutea
TTTAGGCGCACCTCACCACGGGGGCCCGGTAATGCTAATCTTTGAACTTTCTCAGCGTACGGGACAACTTCTTTTTTTAACATCTTCTCTCAAATTACTGACCTCCTCTATCTCCTTATCCTACTTTTCGGTTAGAGGTTCCAGAGTTTCAGATTTTTTTTTCGCGTGTATTCTGCTTATTAGTTTGCACTTCTTTTATAACATCCCTAACAACTTCAGCCATTTTTCCTGCCTCAATTTTTGGAATACTGAGTTTCTTGAATCTTTCAATATTCATTATACTATTGTGTTAGATAGCTTATCTGAACTTATCTTGAATTATCTAACACAATAGTATAATGGAGATTCCAAATTATGATTTCAATGAAGATGAAAATACAAACATGCCCAAATCCAATTTAAGGATGCTAATTTGTGGCCATTCAGGGTCAGGCAAAACAAACTTGCTTTATCACATCCTTATGAAACCATTAGTCTATTATGACCAGATCCATTTATACGGCAAAAATCGTGAACAGGAAAAATACAGACATATGATAGAAACAATGAATGATATTAGTGGCCAGGTTGGATATGACATAATGCATTGCAATAATGATGAGATTAAACCTGTCAATAGTCTGGAAAGTGATGCCCAGAAAATTGTTATATTTGACGACTTCATTTTTGATAAAAATCATAAACCGCTAAGCGATTATTTCATTCAAGGGCGGTACAAGAACTGCAGTGTTATTTACCTCTTACAATCATTTTATAAAACTCCAAAAGATATCAGATTAAACTGCAGTCATTATGTTATTTATGATTTTCCAAGCAGCAATGAAAGAAATATGATCTCTAGAGAGCTGAATGTAACAAGGGACCAATACATTAAAGCGACAAAACAACCCTACTCATTCCTTTATGTTGACAAACCAATGAAAACTGTGAAAAGAAACTTTCATGGAAATATCTAATATAATCCATGTGATTTGGAAGTCAATCATTAGCCAATCAGCTTTGAGTATAATTTTATTTTTAAGCCGAACACAATTCTTTGCGCGCCTAGAGCTTGTTCGTACGAACCCAGGCACGAACCTGCAGCGTTGTTGCGTGGTGGAAAATGGTACCGTTGTTTACATTCGGAGGCTTTTCCAGAGAAAGATTTGGTACAGAGCGGAGTTAAGATTGACAACTGAGTCTTTTAATAACTGTTGACTTGTTAAAACGAAGAGCTAGAGAAGGATTGGATCTTATGGTAATCAATCTTACGACAGACGAGTGAGAGTTTTAATTCATCGACTTCTGTACTCTTTCGGGCAAGAGCTGGTTAAATTTCCTATCTATTCCCGCATACACTTTAGTAACCTACTTGGGTTTGTTTGACAAAGGGAGTGCAGTCAACTGAAAAAGCCTGCCAAAAATGTGCCACCCGCGACAAAGTGGATGAGTTGAGCCAGCGTTTGATCGAACTCAGCTAACACAATCAGAATATTAAAAAAAAAATCTGACGAAACAACGATAAACACGATATCTTTAATACTACCTAAACATACAATAAATACCGTTAATAGAACATAACAGTACAAAACAAGGTGAGAAATTATCTTTATGCTTACAAGCTAGAATTGCACTTTTCACACATCGCTTTCTTTTGAGTTTAACCCTATTCAGACTGGGGGGGGCTTTTCGAACCCCCTCTCCGGCAAAATCGTGATAACTCCTACACCGAAAGAGCTATGACGTTCAAATTTTCTGACTTTCCCTAAAATTTATCTAGGAACATTTTGGTATAATTACCATGTCCATGTGATTAATCATGTTGCCATGGAAACCAGTTTCTGACACATAGGTTTTGGAAAATTTAAAAAATGGTGATTTTTTGGTTTTAAGATCGCGTTTTTACACTTATAGTGCTTTTTGTTGTTAAAATGGTCTTTGCTTGGGACTAGGTTTTGAATTACATCAAAATGTTTCAACATCGAATATTTGGGGGGGAGGGGTGGGGTAAAATTTGTCCCTTTTTTGCTTTGACAAATATGCTGCTCCATTTTCCAAATAACACTTCCAAAGTCATTTGTTTCGGTAATAAACATTAGTTTGATACTTCTTTTATACATTCTGAGCTTTTTCCCCTTTGAAAGTTGCTTTAAATTATAATTTTAACAAAAAAACAGAAATCCAAGATGGCGGATCCAAGATGGCGGATCCAAGATGGCGGATCCAAGATGGCGGACAACCATTTCAAATTTTAAATTTTATTGTTTCCTATTGCTTTTTCTCGCTGTACAAGTGTTTCCTTGTTACTAGTTCATAAGAAAGGATAACAAAGAGATGACTTTACCAATATTATTGATATTTGACGTATCTAAGTGGAAAAATAATAAGAAACATTGAAACATCGGAATATGACGTCACTATGACGTCATCATTGGGCGTGGCAAGTCAAAACTGGGTGTGGGGCTTCTTTGTACGGAGATGATCGTTGTGTGTAAATTTTATGACCCTAGCATTATTGGTTCCAGAGATACAGAGGGGGGTCCGAGGAGCCCCCCCCCCGTCACTGATTGACCAAAAAAGCCCAGTCTGAATAGGGTTAAAACCAACCTGCTGCCCCACGACACTTTTTATCCGTTCATATAAATACTTCCTATATTTCTGGTACCTTTTAGAGTTCTACACGCGGTATAAGGTTGGGAAGAACCCAAAATTCAACGATGAACGGTACTCGCACTACATTTGACCGACACGGTAAACAAAAACAAAACTTGCGAATGCGCGTGCGCTGTTTCATGGGATACGGCATTAAAATTTTCTCCCGAGTCCTCGGCAATGACGTCACCAGATCGCCTAGATAATATAAAATGGGAATTTTCAACCAGCTACCCAATTATAATGAATCATTTACAAAAGGAAAAAGAGGAATTACTGGCCCCCAAGGACCTTCTGGCCCGTCTGGACCCACTGGTGCTCAGGGTATTCCTGGGCCTACCGGCCCTCGTGGTCTTACTGGTCCATCGGGCACTGGTCTTAGTCTCACAGCAAATGGAAATTATGATATGGTACATAAAAATACTGATAAATCTGGCTAGGGGGACTGCTTCCAATGATCCTGTAAGAGTAAGTCAACTAGAAACTAGACTACCACTTTCTGGTGGTTCAATGACCGGCAATTTAGAAATGGATGGCAATAGGATATACAATGTGGCTCAACCAAATGGTGATAATCTATCCTTACTAGCACATTTCCTGACAACTGGAAAGAGGCTGAGGTGATTCCGATTCTTAAAGACGGTGACCATGAAAAAGCTGCCAACAACAGACCGTTATCTCTGCTAACCGTAGCTTCAAAGGTCCTCGAAAGGATTGTTTTGAATCAGTTCAGCGCCTATCTCAGAAAAAACAACCGCCTTACCTCACACCAAAGCGGCAATAAAAAAGCTCATTCTACAGAGACCTTAAACATCCTGCTCACGGATAAGATACTCGAAGCTATTCATGTCATTTCCTCTCGTGGAGCTTGATGCTGCCATTGAAAAGCTCGAACAAGACCTTCACAGTGTAGCTCAATGGTGCTGTGAGAACCATCTACTTATCAGTCCCGATAAAACCAAACTCCTTTTCCTCGGTACCAGACAGATGTTAAGCAGGTTACCAGAAGACCCTAGTGTGGTATTCTTAGGTAAAACACTGAAGCCAACAGACTCTGCCAAGGACTTGGGAGTCTTTCTTGACCCCCATCTGACCTACGATCACCATATTTCATGTGTATTGTCATCTTGTTTCGCAAAGGTTTGCCAAATAAATAGAGTCAAAAGGAGCTTCGACAAGGAAACACTAGAGTTCTTAATAACGTCATTAGTCTTTAGTAAGATGCTTTACTGCTCATCTGTATGGTCAAATACTACACTCCAGAATATAAACAGATTACAATCTATTCAGAATTTTGCCAGCAAGATCGTAACAAACTCTAGGAAGTTTGACCACGTAGCACCTTTGCTTCGAGAGCTAAACTGGCTTCCTGTTAAAGAACAATTATTCTATAGAGACTCCGTTTTGACCTTTAAATGTCAGAACGATCTTGCGCCTCAATACTTAACGGGCAAAGTTTACCAAGCGCTCAAATATACATACTCGTAACACACGTACACGGAACTCTGTGTAGATTCCGCTATACAGAACGGCTATAGGCCAGCGCACATTTTCCTACAGAAGGGCCTACACATGGAATAACTTGCATAATGAACTTAGGCAAAGTGCCTCATTGGCATCTTTCAAGCGCGCCCTGAAAGACACACTATTGAGGCAGACATTTCCTTCATAAGCTCTAGAATTTAGTAGAATACCATCATAAATTGTGATTTCGAGTTTATTGTCATTTTTGCTTTTATAAATTGTAAATAGTTTGTAAATAGTTCCTGAAAAACCTCACGAGGATGTTACTATTACAGTTATTTATTTGTTTATTTTATAATCAACCAGCCACAAACATTTGGTCAGAAAATGAATTCCTGGATAATTCCAGCGGGGTTATGGTGGGATCACTAAATATGTCGAATAATAAAATTACTCACCTTGCCAAACCAACTGATGATAAAGATGGTGTAAATAAAAAATACACAGATGATAATTATTTGAAACTGTCTGGTGGAACAATGAGCGGCAATATAATATTAAACAGTACTATGCCTCTTTCACAAAAACAAGCACTAAGCCGGGCCACTGAAAGTGCATTTTTTGCGCAAATTACTAATCCGTATGTATATTCCCGATTCAATATGGTCAAAAACAAGATCACCAATCTTGGGGATGCAACTGATGCTACTGATGGGGTTAATAATTAATAAAGTCCTCTGATCACACTAACAGATTTGCATATCTCATGGACCCTACAAATGGTCTTTTGCAGTGGACTGATTTGCTAACTACCAGTATTGCCCTGAACAGCACTGGTGATTTAGAAGCAACATCAGGCAATTATCACACGTACAATAAAAAGGTGATTTTTGCTTCCATTAGGAAGAACTCAGAAGGAGGTTATAAATGGCGGTTAGCTATCGAATGCTATCCCCTTCAAAAAGATAAAGAATACGCCTTATGTTTGGAAATCCTCACAACAGACTATCAGTTGTGGCACAAATCTGTAATTACTGTTGACACAACTACCAGTCAGGGAGTAAATGTAAAAAATTGGCATGTCAATAAGTATTCACATGAGTATAAAACATCCTCGGTTGAATTTATGTACTACCAAAAGCTTGTGGTAGCATTCAGTAAAACAGCTTCATCCACACCTTATTTTCTGTACATACAGAATATTATGGCTCAGGCGGGGTCTGACCTAGGGGTTTACCCAACTAATTTCAATAAATATTACCTAATAGATTACGTATTCCCGGCGAATCAATGGATTTAGATCCAAACAAAACATACCATACGGCATTTGATATTAAGCCAACAGAAGTTGTTTACAATGTGGATCTAGATATGAACAGAAAGAAAATATTAAATATTGCTCCCGATACAACTAAAAATAATTCCGCAGCGACTGTGAAGATGGTCAAAGATATGGAGACAAAATTGAGCCCTCATACAAAAAATGTTTATAGGGAAATATTTGAAGAATTTTATGATTTAAGCGATGCTGGTATCTATTAATTAGCAACAGGAAATCCATCAGGTGTCGTATTTTCCGGCTTAAGTCCTAACATAACATCTTTTAGAATGAATATTGCCAATGTTCAGGAAGGAGGATTGAGGGTGAAAAAAGTAAACCATTGAATTTGGATTTATTCAGTAAAAAGAGCTTTACCATTTGTGTTGTTATGCAACTGTAGCTAAATAGATCAATGTATAAAAAAACGTTTATGAGCAATGGAGCTCATGAAAAACCCCACTTGATTTATGACAAAACAACAAGAGCTTAAAACTACAAACTAACGGTCTAAGAGCTGGGTCAACTAATGAAACTTCTATCACTTTACTAGATAGTTTCAATGGTAAACGAGTTGTGTTTTGGCTAACAAAGAAAGGTACGGGGCTACACCAACAGTAAAAGCATCAATATCCAATTATTCTGCAACCTGAACACTAACTTCAGCTTTAGCATCTCAGAGTAACTACACTTTCAGAATATCCTCAGAAGATGTGGTAATCCATAGAGTAATGTATTCTCCAAATTTTTATGACAACGATTCTATCGAATTTCATAGGATAATGATTCATGAGAAATTAAATGGTTCATATGTTCTGTAAATAATCTAAACTAATGATATAATGAGTCAGAAGCAAAATATATTTCACTTTAATCATATCGATAAAAGCAAAACAAAAGAGGAGATACAGGAGATTAAAGAGTTGTATAAGTATTACCATTTAAAATATTGGATTTACCAAAAGGCCTACAAATACTTCAAAAAACTGAATCTCCTATTAAACATGTCCTCACCTGGCCTGATAATAATCGGGACTGTTGCTGGCGGTTTAACAGCCAACCCAGCCATTATAGGAAGCATATCAGGCGCTGGTTTAGCTCTAAAAACATTTTCTGAAACAATAGACTATAAAGGTAAAATTGAAATGAGCCGGTTTGCTTACACTTCTTACGACAAAGTATTACTCGGGTTGAGAACTTCATTGCGAGAAGGTACCTTCAATAAGCGTGGATTTTGCCCCATTAGAAACAAGATTTGAAAAGCAATACGCTAAAAAGTTCCTCTCCTGTCCAACAGAGTAAACAAGATGGCGGACGCCTTAGTGTGGATAGTACTCCGTATAAGATAACCCGAGGCACAACCTCGTCCCCAGGGTCTCTCCCTCAATGAGTAATGGGGGCTTTTTCCTTACTTCCGGTCTAAATTCTGAGAAATTAGCCAGTTGATATCAGTTTTGATGAGATCGTAAACTCTCTTCCACCAATCTTCATAATATTTGAACGTAGTTTTTGACCGAGTAAGAGGAATAAACTTGTATTCTACTCCTAAAATGTCGAATAGTTGCTTGATAATAAAATTTTACAGTGATAAGCTGTTTTCGACCAACCGGTGTAACACGGTCAAGTAGCTGGAATATTCTCAGAATATTCTCTCTATTATAGTACCCAGTTTGAATGCTGTTCTTTTGTGCGATATCATTCATGACATTTATGATGTGATATTTTCTGTGATATACGGACTTCTTTCTAATCCTGTGGCGATTCCCATAAAAATCAAAATATTCGGGGGCAAAATATTCATCATGAACTTGACCACAATTCTTACACACGATAAAACCGTCTTTGATCAGTCTCATAGAATCGCAACAAAAATACCGCCTTGGCTTAACCGGGTCCTGAATCTTTTTATTACAAAAGATACAATTAACCTGACCCTCATGCATCAATAACTCATGAACTTCTTTATTACACATTACGATAATATTATAAGATAATAATTCCTTAAATGTATTTGCCCCCACTCAGACTGCGTATTAACAGAGAGAAAACACGAATCACTTCCCACAATGATGCGAATAATGAATTTGACTCATATATAAGGCCAGTTTGAAATAGTATTAGGATGTATCTTAGTGATAGTATTACAGAGTGGAAAAAAGCAGGCCCCCTCTGCTAATGCCGGTAACCAGATACCCTTGTTAATGATGGGCTGAAGGCCCGCTGCTCCATCATTAACATTGGAAGAGAAAAAATGGGTAATGAGGAAACTCCCTTGTAGACGGTCTCCGGGACGTTGAGTAGAGCTATGGTCGCTACGGCGGAAGTGCTGGTTCTCCCCTAGGCCCGAGAGGGAGAAACAAAAATAAATAAATGACATGACATGAAATAAAATGAAATGACAGGAAATAAGATGAAATGAGAAAGCCCTGTAAATTGGTCTATGGGTCGCTGTAAATGAATGGCCTATGGTAAACAATAAAAAACCTTCTCAGGAGGGACTGAGGGGAATGGGGAGTGGGTAGGAATGGGAAAATGGGGGAGTCCTCCTGAGAAGGTCTGGTGGCCACCAGCTTTGTTAATTTTTATAATCTATTATTAGTTGAAGTAACCTGAGATCAGGCTCTATTTTCGTTTCGCTTTGTAAATAACATTCCGGCGGGCATGACGAAACGAAAAGAGAGCCTGATAAAAACCTATGAAACGTCTGCCGCCCACTTTTTTGATTGATTGACGTTTGCTGAATCAGCCAACCAAATTACTTCCGTTGCTTGTTTTTCTAGTATGCAAATTTTTCACGCGTGGGAAAAATGCAGAATGGCTGAATTGAAAAATAGCTTTTTATAAATATTTGTTAATTTTTTTCAGCTAAATATAAAACAGTCAGCACAATCACATTTAACTTCTTACAAGATTAAGGAAGATCTCTAAGGTTATTTCTGTTTTCGAAAAGGCGGCGACGCCATGTTCTGCTAGTTTTATTATTTTGGCTAGGTGCGCTCGAATTTAAAATACTGAAATTTATATTTTTCTGTTGTCTTTATATTTTCCTCGGCAATTTTCCCCGATTTTCAGTACATAAATCTTTAAAAACAAAAGCAAACAGCCAACGAGCGAGGACACCAGTTTTCCTGGTTTATATTTTACAAAAAGCGGAGGCAAACAACAGGTCTGTTACCTTAAGCCACCAGCTTTTATAATAATGCCTACAAAAATTCCTTGAACAGCGATTCGATATTTTTCGTCTAATACTTCACAGTCGGCGATGGAGGTTTCTTTCGCAGTGAGCCTCCGCTTGCGTACCCCGTTCAGAGAAGTCATTCCCGGCTAAACTTTCAGATGAAACCAGTTTTAAGATGGGCAGTATTTTGATTTGCACTCGTTTGTTGGTAAATCAAAAGGCACCTTGTTAGAATGAGTTTGGATCAGGCCCAATTTTAGCGGTCGCCGTTAGAGAGAATGTATGAGAACCGCTCAAATTGGGCCTGATCTCAGGTTATAGTTGAAGTTGATTGTCAACTCTTCGATTAGTTGTTGTTGCTTTTTTGTAATCTTTGACATTGCTTCCTCTTTGGAACACTTCTCATAACGGGCCTTTGTTTTGTAGCGCTTACCATCAACCTTATCATCATGATATAACAGATTGTTTACCACATCATCCTCAATAACTAAGGTCTTTTCTAACCGGCCCAATTTGTGAGCTACTTGTGTTTCTGTCCCAGCATCCATGGTGGCCATTTGTGCTTGATATTTCACTTCCTGACGTTTCACTTAAATGCCCAGTTTGTTTAATAATTGCGTTCCCAGTTTCTCACTGAAATCAGCTATCCATTTAAATTCCACTTTTTCCAAGTCCCTCTTGCCCTTACTGGGAGCATTAACAAGGAGACTGATATGAGGTTTTTGTGTTCGGTAACCGTGTTTTGAACTCACCAGTTGTACTGCCAATATACACTTTATCGCATTTCTCAAATTCGACTTTGTAGATTTTGCCATTATTGTAATCGCTATTGAAGTATAAATTTACGATTTCCATATTTGGTTGCTTTCTAATTTCATAAACACGGTTCAGTGCGCTAGTGTTGAGATGGATATATAATTGAATTTGGTTGTGCGGGATAGCGCCGTATATAATTGTTTCTTTTCCATACGGTTGACATCATAAATATTATAAGGTTCGTTGATAACAGCGCCCTGATATTTGTAAACAGTGCAACAGAATGCGGGAATAAACGACTGAGCAAACTTGCTGATAGGAAAGAGTGTTCTCTTAATGATAACACTGACATCATCAATATGGTCCACATTAAACTCCATCATATTATAAATCTCCCTCAGATTTCAAATTGGTAGTTGCTAAAACGGGCATCCCGACACAAACTTGATAAACTTCCTGATTACTATCATAAATAAACTCAACGTAACACGGTTTGTCTGCAGTGAATCGGTCACAACAATCCCGTGTAGCCTTTTGTCTGGTTGAGTTCAAATAGCAGATGTTTTTGTCCCTTTTCAACGGGGTCACATTGACTAGTATCACCAAACATGAAAACAGTATTGTGATATTTAGTGAACGCTTGATAGATCTTAACTCATCCACTTATTTGGGGTCATAGAATACTCTTCGATAAAGATTGTTTTATCCTTCAAATGAGAAATGTCCCGATTATCATAACTATTAAAATACGAATCAAAAGTGAAACACTTATCAGACAAACTGTCGTCAATCCGTGATTTCACATTCTCGATCGCTTTATTGGTGAATGATAGGATAATCGGATTTGTAGCTTCTGCAGCTACAATCAGGGACAAAAGTAGTTGACACACTTGTTTAAAACGGGTGCTTTGAACAAACATTTAATTCATTTATTATTTCATTCCTTTTAAACGCCGTAAATCCCCCGACCCCCCGAATCAATGTTGTCTGAAGTTAAAAAAAGACTTGAGGGTCCAAAATTCAACATTGATTTTGGGGGGAAGGGGTTGGGATAAACGGGGGAAGGGGATAAGTATGTTCACTATGCAAAAAGGGGCCATTTTACGGAAGTGTGTCAACACTTTTGTCCCTCATTGTCTGAATGCGAAATTGTGCTACTGCACACAAGTTGAGCCGTGTATAACACTGATTTTAACTGAAATTAAAGGAATCAATGACATAATTATGTTATTGGTGGTGGGGGTGACATAGACTTATTCACGACCGAATTATAGGGCCAATTCGAATTACGCGATGACGTAATAAAAGGGCTGCGATATCCAGAATTAACGTCGATATGGTTTACAAGCTAAAAACTGACGCTGAAACTCGCGCCTATATACAACTTTTGATGAATTTCAAGGGGGTGCGTACTGAAAATATTTTTAATAAAGTGGATATTTCTCGTTCTTCACTTTATCCTATTGTTAAGGCCAAAACAATCACGGATAGGGTAAGGATTGACACGTAGTGGGGATAGTCACTGGCCGGCCACGGAAATGTGGAGCGTTAGTGAGGAGCGGCCGTCACTGCGTTCAATATCGAAACTACGGAAAAGTGAAGGTAAATTCATGGCCAATTCAATAAAAAACTAAGGATAGCGTAGCAAACATTGAAAGTGTACACCAAAACAATTACTTTCATCCCACCTCGTGACACCCTGTGTGACATGATAACGCAACGCAAATAGCGTGACATAAGCGCATATGTCTGGGTATTTCGACTGCATTTCTCAAGCGAAACCCTGTGTTTTTGTGTATTGTCGGCAGAGAAAATGAAAAGAGAGCTTTGAAACGTGAACTGGTATTTGACTCTCAAAGAAAACGACAGCTCAAACTGAGGAAAACACTGCTTCCTTCGTGTTGCAACGGTTAACCACGTTTCGGCAAACGGAAAGTAACAATAGTCTGTTATGACCTCTTAATGTCGACATGTATTCTCGTGGTTAACCGTTGAAACTCCTTATTTGCACCACATCGCTGGAATTTTTCTCGCCAAGAATACGTATTGCGAAGCACTTTCTACATAACGGAATCTTCTTTTGCCTTTTGTGAGGAATTAGCGCATAAAAAAGGAAAATTTTCCAGCGCACGGCTGTCATCGATCACGTGTTATCCCGCTTTGCTTGTCATCAGGTGAACTTCTGGGCCAAAGTTATTGCTGTTTTGGCGATGATACAAACTGGTGTGTCTATTTTGAAAACAATTTCTTTGGCATTATGTGATTTACGAGCTGGGAAATGAAATAGTTGTCCGTCCAACATCAATAAACAATCATGCCACTGAATAAATGGCAGGCGGTCATGTAAAATCATTACAAAAGTACATTCCTAACCTCAACGCCTACCTACGCTAAAGGTTTGGATCAGTTAGGTTAGAAAAGGTCTCCAAAAAAAAAAAAACATCTATATATATGGCACAGCACAAACGGCTGGCCCATCATTTATGAGGTTCATAACCTGTACATTGTTCACGTCCTTTCACTAATGGCAAAGGTCAATGTCAAAAATATTGCATGTTCGCTCTGTTACTCTGCAGTACTTCATTCGCTTAAGTTAACCATTTACCAGAACAATTTTCATTGTACCTTAATGTTTCCATCCTTTTTCCACTATTGATAATACTTGTGAAAACATTACATCCGCAGCAACGGCATTGATCACAACACAAATCATTTCGTCTCGACCCGACAGGGTATTAGGAACGCGCGCGGGGGTACAAGATTAAGTAATGACATACGCTTCGTACATTTTACTCTACGTATACTACAAATCAGGACGAAACTCTATAAATTGATGTTTAAAAACAAACGATTTGGCCCATAGAGTAACGTCATCGCACAAAAATTCAGCAGCGTCAAAAATCTAGCCGGAAAACACAGATACATATTTCAGACAATCAGGGACAAAAGTAGTTGACACACTTGTTTAAAACGGGTGCTTTGAACAAACATTTAATTCATTTATTATTTCATTCCTTTTAAACGCCGTAAATCCCCCGACCCCCCGAATCAATGTTGTCTGAAGTTAAAAAAAGACTTGAGGGTCCAAAATTCAACATTGATTTTGGGGGGAAGGGGTTGGGATAAACGGGGGAAGGGGATAAGTATGTTCACTATGCAAAAAGGGGCCATTTTACGGAAGTGTGTCAACACTTTTGTCCCTCATTGTAGCTTAATGAGCTTCGTGGTTTTGCCGCATCCCGCCTGACCATAAAAGATCGCACCATCGCCCACAAAAATCTGTGTAATCATCCGGGTCAAAATTATTGGGATTATGTTTCTCAAAATACAAGCACTCTGACTTCGTTGTAAACACTTTGCCAATCTGATCAGTACTAAATACGACATCCTTCTTGTTTGGATATTGGTGTTTAGGTTTTGTCCTAAACACGCCATCAGAGTTAATCGAATACAACAGTGAATCATCGGTCCAATTATCGTAAATCAAATCCAGACATGACAATATTGCTTGTAATACGACAAAACGATTGATTGAGGTATTGTCTGAAAAAACGCGCTCAGTTTGTTGCTCTCTAACCAGAAACAATTCTTGATCTGTGTCACGAATCTACGAACAGGAATAGGTTTTTAATGTCTGTTTTAGTGCTTGCTACAACTTCCGTGTCGCACCGCGTGAGCCTATCACGCTCGGCTCTATGTTGCCTGTTGTTATATAATCATACAAGATTACACTGGATTGGTTGATAGATAGGGTGCACGTGCAGAGCAACGTGCAGTGACAATGTAACGCAATATCACGACATCTTCCCCTTTTTATAGCGTTGGCATTTAAGTAATTAATTAATAATTAATGTTCCGATCACTGTTCAGAATCACATAAAATAAAATAAAAATTGTTCTTGATTGAAACCAAAAAAACAAATATTCAGCGGCTTAATCGTTCAATGTTCAGTAAATCCAATCCTAGGCTCAATGTTCAATGTTCAGTTCATATGGTAATCCTGATGCCAAACAGGTGGTAAACGTCTGCCCTCTTATCGGCGAGTTTCAATCCTTTGTGGCTCGATCTTCGTTCCCATTTCAGTGTCAGGTGGCCCTCTCTCTGCTTCGGTTTCGACGTGGAACTCCGGTGGTGGAGGTCCCGGCTCAATCAGGCTTGGCGCAGGTTTGAGGGTGGACTCGGGCGGATTTAACTCTACGGGACTCATAGGTGGTGCTGTTTCAGGGGTCAGGCGCAGTTGTCGACGGTTGGGTCGGTATCGCCTGCCGCAAACTTCAACTTTAAAAGACCTATTCCCCAAGGCTCTCGTGCAGGTCCCCAGACTCCATTCTCCCTTCCAGGGAGTCGCATCCTGATGGCCTGTCCGCACTTTAGTGCCACTAAAGGGCGAAACTTTTTGTTGTACTGTTGAGCTTGTTTTGCCTTCCGCTCAGCCAATTTGATGGCTGTGTCCAGGTGGGATGGCGGCCGCAGGAGCGTTTCATGGGTTGGTAGGAACGTGCGTGTGCGGCGTCCCATCAGTCTCTGTACCGGTGATGTTCCTAGACCCTCTGTTGGGGTGTTGCGCCAGTCAAGTAGGGCTAACAGAGGGTCTTGCCCATCCGCTTTCGCTTTCTTCATCAAGGACTTCCAGGTCTTCACAGCTTTTTCTACGCGGCCATTTGACTGAGGGTAACGGGGGCTTGAAGTTCGATGTTCAAACTGCCACTCTTTCACGAATGCACTGAACGCTGATGACGTAAATTGAGTTCCATTATCGGTAATTAGCACGTCTGGTATCCCATGTCGGGCGAACTGGACTTTACACACAGCTATCACGCTAGCAGATGTGGCCACTTTAACTTCCTGGACTTCGAAGAACCCACTCCAGTACTCGACTAGTAAAAAGAACTGTTTTTGCCCGAGGTCAAAAAAATCGGCACCAAGCATCGACCAGGGACGCGACGAGATCGGATATGGTTGCAGTTCCTCGCGGCACTGATCTGGCTTGTACGACTGGCAGATTGAACATTTGGAAACAAAGTCCTTTACTTCCGAATTCATGAGGGGCCAATACAGGACCACCCTAGCGCGACGTAAACACCCTTCGATTCCAATATGCGATCGGTGAATTTGCTTCAACATTTCTTTTCTCAGGGAAGGGGGTACCAGCAATCGCTCACCAAGGAATACTAGTCCCTTGTCTTCTATAAGCTCACTTCTTTTGTCATAGTAGGGCGTTAGCTCAGGGGCACCGAGCTTCCTTGAGACTGTCCATCTACCTTTTATTGCTCCGATCAGCTTTTGCATCACTGGGTCGTTGGCAATCTTGTTTCTGAGTTCAGCGAGCCCGTATAGTGCAATCGACAGGTTTTCTGAATAATCGATCTCGGCAAGTGCACAAATCAGACTTGTATCGTGCTTGGATGCTTCGGTTGTGTTGAGGTATGCTCGACTCAGCGCATCTGATATCCACGTAAGTTCCCCTTTTTTGTACTGCACATCCAGAGAGTAATTCTGAAGGGCCATCAGCATTCTCTGGAGTCTCTTTGTTGACTTGTGTATTGGCTTGGTAAAAACTGCCTTTAGTGGTTCATGGTCAGACTCGATGTGCACAACTTCGCGTCCCAGTACGTACTGATTGAACTCGTCGGTTGACCACACGATGGCTAATAGTTCTTTCTCGATTTGAGCATATCGGGTTTCGGTGTCGGTCAGAGCTCGCAAGGCAAAGGCAATGGGCTGACCCTTTAGCATCAGTATTGCACCTAGACCGGTCTCGCTGGCATCGCATTGTATTGTCACTTGTTCATTAACGTCATAGTATTTCAGTACAGGGGCCTTGGCCAAGTATTCTTTGACTGTGGTGAATGCTTTCTGATGCTGTGCAAGCCAACACCTATCTACGTCCTTGTCTTCGAGTCTTCGCAAAGGTTCTGTCATGTCGGACAGGAGAGGCAAGAATTTGGCCAGATAATTAACCATCCCCAGGAACCTCTTCAGGCCTTTCACACCGGTCGGCGGTGGCATGTCTAAAATAGCTTCAACTTTAGCTGGGTCTGCCTTTAGACCATCAGGAGTCAAGAGATGTCCCATGAAGCGCACTTCGGTTTGAGTTCTTTTCAGCTTGAGTTTGTTAAGCTTGAGGTTCCACTCCCAACATTTCTTGAAGAACGCACGTTCATTCTTTTCAAGGCTCGAGTTGACCTCTGCGTCGGTTTCGCCAGATCCAGCGATGAGGAAATCGTCAGCGATAACTTCAACACCCTCTAAATCTTCTACGAATTCATGCATGCGTCGCTGCCAAACTTCAGGAGCACTTGAGATACCAAAAGGCATGCGGGCCCACCGATAACGTCCAAAAGGCGTATTGAACGTTGTCAGGTAACTAGAAGCATCATCTAAGAGGATTTGGTGGAAACCGTCCTTGGCGTCACAGAGTGTAAACTTCTTAGCACCTGTTAAGCGGGAGGCAACTTCATCGATAGTCGGCAACTGGTAATGCTCTCGCCGTATGGCACGATTTAAATCTCTCGGGTCAATACAGATGCCTACTTTGTTTGGCTTCACTATGGCTAACATGCTGGATACCCACTGCGTCGGCTCTGTTACTGGAATAATAACTTTACGGTCAACAAGTTCGTCCAGCTTGTTTTTGATGCGTGGACGCAAGGCTAGTGGCACTCGCCTCGGTGCGTGGCCAACTGGTTGTGCCTGTTCGTCTATGGCTATTTTGTAGGCTCCCGGTAGGGCACCCAATCCGTCGAATACATCATCATACTCTTCGAGCAAGGAGGCGTTGGGACACTTAACGTGTTATGCTAGGACATCACAGTTATGCAAACTCACAAAGCCAAGATTTAGGCTGGTATTTAATGATAAAATCGGTTGATAGTCGCCGTCTATGATGTTAAAATCCAGTGACCTCCGCTGTCCACGAGACCACACGGGGAGGATAGCTTTACCAGCAATTTTGCGGCGATCTCCTGTGTACGAGACTATTTCCTTTCGGCATGGTTTGAGGCGATGAAGGAGTGTGTCCCCAGTGATTTGCTTGTATACTTGGGCGGGGAGAATGTCGCACTGCGACCCGGTATCTATTTAAAACTGGACTTCTGTCTTAGGATCTGGTCTATAAATGTGGAGCTTAACCACTGTCATTTGTTCCTGGCCTTTGCTTTTTCTAGTAATGGCACTAATGTAGTAGGGGTCGTCTTCCATGTCAACGGCTTCATGGACCGCTGAAACTCTGCTTTTCAATCCTCGGGGATTAGCGCGACATTTACGAGCAAAATGATTCATACCCTCACAGCTAAGACATGTTCTTCCATACACGGGACAATGACGTCCGTGCACCATTCCTCAATTTCCACATTCTCTAGACGGTCTTCTAAATGCTTGTGACTTGAGTTGTCGTTCTTCTTCAAATTCTCCTGCAGATCCGGCCTTCCGTAACGCATGAACCGCGGTGTCTCCTCCAGCCATTTGCTTGACTTGCTGTTGGGTCTGTTCCGAAGACTTAATAATGTCGACTGCTTGTTGGAGAGATAAATCATTCAAACGGAGAAGTCTCTCGCGCACGCGATCGTCCCGTATGCCTAGTACGAGGCGGTCACGCAATATTTCATCTGGTGTGATTGTATCGTGTGCGCAGTTTTTGCGATCGTTCGAAGCTCCGTAAGATAAGTCGAAATGTTTTCGCCGGGTTCCTGGTTTCGGTTGTTGGACCGATAGCGTTCGTATATGACCTGTGTTGTAGGAGTACAGAATTCGTCGAACTTCTTCAAGACTTGTGAAATGTCGTCTGCGTTTTCTTCTTCGTTCCAGGTGAAAGTATCGTGGGCTTTGACGCCATCCTCGCCAATAATGCTTAGTAACGTCGACACGCGGACTATGCTCTCTTGTTTATGTACACCAGTAGCGATTTCGTAACGCTGCCAAGTTGTTTTCCACGACTACCATGCGGTGGCTAAATTGTCGTCAAAGATAAGCGCTTTAGGCGGAGGCAAATTTGACGGGGGAATGAAAACTTGTGTCGGCGCTGGTGGCGAAACTGTGGATGCTTCAGCTGTTTCTGTCATCTTTTAGGCGTGAATAAATCCCGCTTCTTACACCATGTCACGATTCTAAGAACAGGAATAGGTTTTTAATGTCTGTTTTAGTGCTTGCTACAACCTCCGTGTCGCACCGCGTGGGCCTATCACGCTCGGCTCTATGTTGCCTGTTGTTATATAATCATACAAGATTACACTGGATTGGTTGATAGATAGGGTGCACGTGCAGAGCAACGTGCAGTGACAATGTAACGCAATATCACGACATCTTCCCTTTTTTCTACCGTTGGCATTTAAATAATTAATTAATAATTAATGTTCCGATAACTGTTCAGAATCACATAAAATTTAAAAAATATTGTTCTTGGTTGAAACATTAGCAAGACGTTTTGCTTGTGCTTCTGGAAATGTATCAAATATGAAAGTCAGGAATTTAGTGAAAGTATCAGGTTTTAATGTTTGCCGCACTCTAATAAACCATTTGATATTGGAAACGGGCATCCGAGCATTATTGACCAAGTGTTTGATTAATTGCCGACAGTAAAACCCAGCTTCAATCTTAATATCAGCACCAAACTGTTTGATTATAAATTCGTCGATATAAAATTCGCCGTAATACTTCAATTGGTGGTTATGAGTAAATGGTTCAATAATATCATGAATTGTGCAAAGTGGGATTGGTTCTTTGTTATTGATCAGGATTAAAGGGTACCATTTTCATATATCAAGTGAGACCAAATTATCAGGTTTGTCACCAGTACTACACCATTGTAACGCTTTAGGGTAAAAATCGTCGAGCACTTGTTGTGTTTTTGTGTCATAACAACTCTCGGGCAGATAACCGCACATTTGTTTGAACAAACTAGTTGCCATATTAGTGTAAGATTGATTTGACAAACCAAAATCCGCTGTTTTGAACTTATCAAACAAACTGTCACAAATCCGCCTTCTGGTTTCATATTGGTCATTTAATACAAACATGTTTGATCAGTGATCAATAAAACCATCAAGTCTAAAGTGTAAATATTCCACAAGATAGTTGGTGCGGTAAATGTAACGATCAATGACCGGTTCTATTTCGTCATCTTCTGGCAACACAATAACCTTGTTACTGACATCCAACGGTTCCTCTTCTTGCTCATGACGACGCGACCATTTCATATCAGTCATAAACTTCCACGAATTCTCAACTCCTCCTTGGTTAGCTTTGGTGGCCAACACTTCCAAACGCTCGTCCGTGATAGGGTAACAATGATTGTCCTTTATGAAAAACACGAGAGTAATATCATGATGAGCTGTTGTTGCAATATGTTTCATGAATTTCTTGTAGGTGGAATCGTAAGCGTGAACACTAATATTGGGATGACATTCTTTTGCCCAATCAACTACTTCCTGTGTGCTCATAAAAGGAAAACTGGTCGCAAATTCTGATAACTGAACAGACCCATTGCAACATGGAATCTGTTTGTTTTATACAATGATCAGAAAAGAAAAACACGACAAGCAAATGCCTCGTACCGCTTGACTCTTCGCAGATTTGTGCACGTGTCAGCTTAAGCATTTTCGTAGTCACAAACGGTTCTTTTAGTACTATGCTTCCTATTGTCCGTTTTTCCATCGGCCATTTTTAGCTCTTTTCATGCTAAGGACGCATTATCCGTCTGGACGAACTTGGGCAAACATTTTTTCTTAGCTTCTTCCTCTTAGCCTTTTTTCGATTGGGAAATATTAAGCATTGTTGAATAATTCCCAACTATTTCTCTTGCCTCTCTTCCTTTTCTCTCCCGCCTCCCGAACCCATTTCGCCCCTTTTCTCCCGTGTTCCAACCCCTGTCGCTCCCCACAAGTGTAGGCAGCCTAAAGATATTTGTTAAGGGAAACCGGGGAAGTGAACGTCAGTGGATGGTGGCTTCTATTGTATTCAGAAAGAATATAGCTAGAGGGGTCAGCTCTTAAATCTTTTTACGGTGAGAATCAAGTTTACGCACTCCGTCGATAAAACTAACTCCCCGCCCCCCATACCGCTGCAGCGCCAAAGTTCCGAGTATTCTTGCGATGTTAAAAAAAGGCGTTTTTTTTCTCGAGGGAACTTGAAAATCACCTAAAAGTCGCCTCCAAAGGAAAAATGGGACAAGGACCGCCTTATCAGTGGTTATTTCCGAGTTAAAACTACTCAACCAAGTCCTTAATTTCTAAGTTGTAAATTAGAAACTAAGAAAACTCTTGTAGTGCCAATGCATCAAAAAGGTATAACGTAGGAAAGTACAGGCGCATTTATTATAAAACACTTCGAAATGACCGACGTGCATATCAGCACTGAACGAAAAATTTCTAGATTAACACCACATATTTGCTTGGGGCAAAGTGCAAACTACAGTGTAGGACGAAATCAGGGTGAGTGTAAATACCGCAATTGAATTCTAATTTACAAGATAGGGTTGCAAATTCAGGGGCAAATGCGGTATTTACCAAATTTGCCCCTAATTTTCTCCTTGTTTGTACTTTTCAGTATTATGTTTGCCCTGAGCGAGTTTGCTGTAAATCTTATTTTATGCGCAGTGATGAGATATTTAGAAACTTGACCAGAATTTAAAATTCAAAGATGTATCTCAAATCTAAATTTAGTGCCTAATCTGTACGCATAATAGGGAATCAGCGCAGTGGTAAACTCAATTGAAAAAATTACAATCCTGACCTCAGTTTTATACAACTAATTATCTTTTATAGGTTGCCCTCATCATTGGACTTCACACCAATCTACTTGCTATAAACTATCCTCTAATACCCTGGAATGGATCGCCGCAAAATTTGCGTGTGAAGCACTCGGATCTAATCTCACAATGTTGGATTCACCAGCTGAACAACAAGAAATTGGTTGGGGAAAAAGAACATGGATTGGTTTGCACCGTGACTCAAGTAATAACTCACGCTGGCAATGGATTGATGGTTCGCTAACGGTTTATCTAAACTTTGCTTTTAACCAGCCAGACAACTGGAACGGTACTGAAGATTGCGTAGAAATGTATCCGTCAGGGAAATGGAATGACTTGAACTGTAATACTCCTCTTCATTATTCTTGTCAAGTGTCCCCGGGTAGGTCACGTTATTTTCGGACAAAAAGAAGTGAAATAGTTTTACATTCAAAGAGACGTATCTTAAAATGTTTTCTGGCAATTTTTTTTTTTAAAGAAAAGCCACAATCTTAAGGTGTAGATTGAAATAATAATAGCTCCTACAGGACTAGCTTAGTATTTTATAGTTGATATTAACTAATGCCATGCACTTGTGTAGCGCATTTTCAAGAGTTACTAGTAAGGGGGCTTACCTACCTATTTATATTTTCTACAAACACACACACACAACTCTTTTTTGTCTCTAAATCGCTGTTATTCGTCTCTGGTCATTGCCCAATAAAGGTTTTCTGGAGGGTTGGATAATATTTTAGCAGATTTGTAACACGATTGCACGACG
Organism: Porites lutea; assembly: GCF_958299795.1. Lineage (NCBI taxonomy): Eukaryota > Metazoa > Cnidaria > Anthozoa > Scleractinia > Poritidae > Porites > Porites lutea. The sequence continues at coordinate 448,353 of NW_027332289.1, forward strand.
GTTTTATGTTCGATTCTACAGTAAACACAACCTCGTTCCCAGGATCCTCTCCTACTCCGAAATAAGAGAGACGCTCCGGAGAAAAAGTACAATGGACCCTGGAAACTAGGTTGCAGCAAACTAAGGCGATGAAAATGAAGAAATGATCGTCGCAGTGAACGCAATTTATGCAATTGCGTAAAGTAGCCTGAAAAAAATTCAGGACTTCTTCATTTTCATTTCATTTCCGCAGTTCATATATGATTTATTTCATGTATCATTAACAAACTAAGGCGAATCGCGAATTTAACTGAAATCAAGGACACAAAGAACTCTTCTGCGTAAAAGTATGTTGCTAAAATGTCCTTACGTCCACGAGCAGAAGGCAGGTGACTGCACGGTCGAGCACACAGCGAAAAGAAAAGTGTGATTTTGTTATTTTCTTTTTTGGCTGGAAGAAGTTTCATTCCATTGTCTTGAGTATTCTAATGAAATTAAATTAAAAAATTAAATGAGAAGAAAAAAGAAACAGCAACAACAAAAAACAGAAATTTTAATTAATAAAGAGCCTAAAATGAGGATCAAATCCGAGACGACAGTTATTATTAAATGCAGTAGACAAAAGCAAAACGCGGTTATGAACTTTTTGACACATTTAACTAAGGTCTATTAAGTAATCTATTAATCAGTATCGTCATTGTTTATCTTCTTTACGTTTTTTAAGTTGCCTCATATCTCCTCTTTTAAAGGATTTACGTGCCGAAAACTCTCCTCCTTAAACGATGTACAAATTTTGCCCGACAGTTGTGTTTTAAACAATCAAAGATACGGCTCAATTTGCTCATTTTCCTGCGCTACTGGAAAACAAGTTAGTGGCCCTTCATCTGCTCGGTGCGGAATAAGAGGATACTGGAGCGAGGAAGTGAACGAAGTCAGTTGTAATGGTTCGTATAACTCTAATTTTTGTTTCTTACTTCTTTTTACCCTTGTTTTTCTCTTGATGTTCCAAGCAGCTTTAAAAAAGTAATGGTGAGGATGTTGTAAAAGAATTAAAGCGCGAAGTCACTGGTTAATATTGGCCCATAGAACAACGAGCTAGGGGTAATGTTACCCAGTACTTTATTAATAAATAAGCATATAGAATTATTTTTCATCACGGGAAGCAAAACGCTTCCGATCTGCATCCAAGTATATGTAACAATGCTCGGTGCAGTCGGGCCATAGGATCGACGTGGAAAATGTTAACTCATTATCAAATTTTTAGAAATAGGTTTTTTTGGTCTTCTCAGCAGGTGCTAAAAGTGCCAGGGAAAGAAGGCATCCACCATTTCTTCCACACATTTTTAAGAGTTTTACGGACAGCCTCAAAAACTACGATTAGAAATTGGATTGTTGGACAATTGGATTGTTTTTACATGACGTCATGACCGCCATGTTGGTGTGCCAAACCCTTCCTGTGGTAGTTGAACTTTTTTCTTATGTAAAAACGTTCTTTTTTTCCAATTTGCATAGCTGCTGGCCACGAGGGTAAAACGCTTTATACTAAAACACTGCGAACAGTGAAAACGTCGCCCTACTATTTTTAATTTTTGTCAGGCCCAGTGCAAACGTCGAACTTTTCATTACCAAACTCCTTCAATTAAGTACAAGAAAAGATTGACGTTTGAATCAATTAAGTCTGACATATCTAATTTGGCTCGACCCATGCGCACATGGGAATTCCGACTTAGGAGCGACGTCGACCGACTTTCATGCGCCGAACCTAATGCGTAAATGACTATCATTTATTTTCACTGTTAACCGTTGTAGACTATGCTAACATCTTGAAAATGAATTGAGTCCGACTAATTTTTAGTTTGACCTATGATTCACCCATTGGACTTTTATCGATTAGGTCGACCCAAATAGCTATTAAATTCGGTACATGAAAGGTTCGACTTTTGAATTGGGTCTTAGTCCCCTTCTTTCCCATTCGCCCGTAGTGAATTATCGTTTTCAACATTTTAATGTATTGTTTCATAACTCTTAAAAAGACCAAGGCAGGTTTTTGTGGAATTTTCATTGACAGAAACACATCCATTGGATTTCCAAGTAGCACTCAATATTTGTGGCATTGCCTTTTAATTTGCTTTGTTATTTAGAATGTCAAGAGGCTCTCGGTATGGAGAAAGGAGCGATCACTGACGGGCAGATTAGTTCTTCGTCACAGCTTGATGCCAACCATGAAGCCAGCCAGGGTAGACTGAACTTGAAAGGATCGTGGTCAGCTTACGCTAATGACGCTGAGCAATGGCTACAGATTGATCTAGGTAGCAATCCTGTCACTGTCACACGGGTGGCAACGCAAGGAAGTAATTTCCAGAGCCAGTGGGTAATAAATTACACGCTGAAATACAGCGACGACGGTCTGAATTTCCAGTCGTACAAACAACAAGGACAAAGTGAACACAAGGTTAGACACCTCTGCAGACATTTATATTGTGGGCAGTTTGTTACTTTTTTAAAGATGTGATTGTTGCTTGTCAAAAACAGAAGATACAGCAAATAGTTCACTAGGAAGCAAAATAAAGTTTCAGTAATCTGTGTCACTGCATGTAACCCTTAAACTCAAAAAAGTTATTATCAAAGACAATGTATTCATGTTGTAGGTTTGAGATCTTGTGCATCCTTTACCCCTTCGTTAGTGAACTGTACTTTTGTTCTTCATCATTTCGTTCACCGTGCTTAATATCTTCATTCAACTCCATCTGAGGAGTCAGTCGGGGTGAGTGAGGCTAATAAAAGTTTCCAGCACCAAGCAAACAAGAAGGGGGTTCATTTGAGGTCGAGGATAATTTGTGATCCGTTTTAGCCATCCTTTCCCTTTTGGGGTGCTGTGGTCGGGGCTCATTTGCTGTACTATACAGTTCCCCTGTTCCTCAAAATAATTTTGAAATTCACTGTTTTCTAAAAGTATAAATTTTAATTAACTTGTTCCCCAAAATCCAATGCTGTTAGCGTTCCGAAGTTTCAAACACATAGAGTTGTAATGGGGTAGGCCTAACCTACTGCAGAACCTGAAAAGGCATCAGGGTAACGCGTAAAGAAAAAATGGTCAGTAGTTCTTTGAAATGAAAAAAACGGCTTCAGGCCCCAGTCTACTCACAACCAAGTCACAACCGACTGCAATAGACCAGAGAAGCAGCAAAATTGTCAAGCAATAGAAGTCTGACAGTACAATGCAAAAGTTTATTTGAAAATGATATTATTTTAAACTAGAAAATCAATGTCCCCCTGTTACTGGAAAGACTCAGCCATTAACCTGTTCTCTAGAGGTCATTTCTGGATACCTCTTGTTTCGTCCTAAAAGTAAATGGACAAGCTCCCTTTTGGTCGCCAAAACCCCCGCTCAAATTTCATATTCATAGTGTATGTTTTAAAATCCCTTGTAAAAAAGTGCGATAATCGAGTTAAAAACCCCTCCATACTATCACAACATCAATACCACTCACCAGGAAACACTAAATTTTCTCCAAATGATTCCACTTCTCAACCAAAGACAATCATATTTGCATGACTACATGCTACCATGAACAGCTTTCATTCGCATAAGAGGTTACGTCTAGGAGTGCAGGGACCAGGGTGTTCTGCAATTCAGTGCCTGGTGAAACAAAATGTTATCCTTCGATTTTGAATAGCAGGCAAATGGTACCAAAACCGCGACGAATTGTCCATCTAACTGCTGTTTTTTATTTTCTTTTTTTGGCCTGCTTCAGGTGTTTGTTGGCAACACAGACGAGAATACTATCGTTTATAACGAACTCAATGGGTCGATTGTAGCACGCTACACACGTTTTCAACCAACAGCTTGGCATAACCAAATATCAATGAGGGTGGAACTATATGGCTGTAAAGGTACTTTTCATTGGTAACGTCCCTCTTTTGTTGAATTAGGAAAAAATACAAACAAATCCTTGTTTAATTTATCACTTTTGGTGGCTTTTACTACTGTATTGCCAAATAAATATTAACCGTCATGGCTTTTCTTGACCGCTGAAGAAACCTATTCAATTTCCTATATTGAACTAGGTTTCTCCTAAGTCAAGAAACCTTTAATTCTGATACTTTGACTTCGGCGTAACTTCATAGAATGCCCAAGACAGAAAAGAAGGAATTTATGACACACGTTGTTCCTATGCATTGTGGAGACCCTTTGGGAGAACAACAAACAATAACAAACAAACAAAAATAAAGATCAGACGTACTGAGAAATATTTCATCTCAAAGCTTTGTTATTGAGCTTATTATGTTGTGGTTCAATATTTTTCCTTGGCTTAGATTTCATTTTCCTTTGTTTTAATCTCATTATCATAACTTTATCATACATTACCATACCCCAAAACAATGGAAAATAAAATTGAAACCATGGATAAAATTGAACCACAAAATATACATGCCTTTTTCGGTCGCAGTTAAAGAGTCCTAGGTCTACTTTAAATGCTTATGATTCTAAAGATTATATAAAGAGCCGCGGAAGACCGAAACATAATGAAATAGAAAGTAGCTTATTACAGGTTTGTTTGATATTGCCATCTTTACTATTGGAATTAACTTGTTTGTTTTGTTGGGAAACCCCGTATACAGCCGCTGGTTTCTAGATGGCAGTGATCCAGATTTGAGGTAAGTTGGGTTATAAGACAAGACAAGACCGTGTTTTATTTGGAGTCTTATACAGTCCTATGTATATCGACTTTATCCAAATAATTTAAAATCATAACACAAATTGCACACTAGTGGAACTATAATCAATGTTAACCTAAACAACTAATGATTTTCTTTTCTCATAGCAGTCGAATACGTATTTTGCAATTAACTTTTGCACTGGTTTGTTCTTGCTCGGATGGTTTATTAACAACGTACAGAAAAACATTATCTGGTGCCATTCTGTTTACTGATATTCTGTATTCTTTGTTTAAGTATTCAAATAAAGTACTTCTTTTTTTCTTGATACGCAGGGCACAGAGTTAAAAAGTTTATTTCATCTTCTACGTCTTTTTTACAGATAGGACAGATCCTCTCTTCCCGTTTCTTATAAGGTCTTACATACCGACCTGTCTCTATCGCCAATTTGTGATTACTTAGACGGAGTTTAGTTAGAGTTATCCGGTGTCGGACGTTGGTGACCTGACGGAAATAATCTTCACATTCATAATTTTCTATTGTTTTAAATTTTCTGAAGGTTCTTAGTTTGTTCTTTTGATTGGCGTCTTTTCTTACGTCATTGTTTACGTCACTTAACAATCTTTGTAATTCGATGTCTTTCAGTCTTTGTTTCATAATGTTCAAGATTCCTATGTCATTTTCATGTGCTTTTGTCCAGAGGTATCCCAGCCCTATTTGGTCTAATACGCGTTTGATTTTTTGGCTCCATAATTCCTTATTATATCATTATAAACCACCTGTGATAATTTGTGTTTTGGGTGTTTGGTTAGAGTTAGCCAAAACTTAAAATTCCTATATTGTGCTTCTATTTTCCTTGGGAATCTTCCTGTTTCAGCCCTACATGTATTGTTGCTGCAGTATTTATTTACACCTAGTAACCATTTCAAGAAATTAATTTGAACTAGTTCTGCGGGATCTTTTTCTATTTGGTCGTTACAGTCAACACCCCAAGTTTCACTTCCGTAGAGAAGTATGGGGGATATCAGAGCATCGCACAACTTAATCGTCAGCATAATATTTTGTCTAAAGTTGTCACCCATCTCTTTTCTTAGTTTATAAAGTGCCTTAAGCCCAACTTTTTTTAACTTTTCTCTAGCTAAACTAAAATTTCCATACGGGTTCAGTGTCATTCCCAGATATTTATAAGATTTAACATTGTTTAGTTTATTTACTCCATACTTAAACGAGTAGTTATTTAAGGACATGCCACAATTATTAAAGACCATAACTTTTGTTTTGTCTAGATTTACAGTTAGTTCAGTTTTCTCACAGTAGGATTCCAACTTGTTGAGGAGTGTTTGTAGGCCATTTGCTGACCGGTTATATATTGTTTGTTCAAGGTTGGGGGTGGGGCGGGGACGGAGTTGTGGCGTTTTAGGCCTTACCCCTATTTTCGGATTTATCTTTCCCTTTTTACTTACTCTAACTCTTAAATATATTTTCTGATTGACCATTCTCTCTTGATCACATCCAGGTTTCAGTATCGCCTCAAACTTATGTATTTGCCGTTCCGACTGCTGCAGGTCGCATTACACTCGTGGCGTTAACTGGTTAAATTTTTGTCTTATAGCGTAGGAGTAGAGGGTAAAATAGTGGCTTGCATGTTCCCATGACAGGTAATTCTTTTATTCACACCTAGATTATTTTCAGTGGTTTTTGTGATCTTACAGGTATTTTGGTACCGTTAACCATACTGAAGGTTGGTGTCCTGGAAGCAAAGCGGCGAGTTTCAGTCAAAATGGTTCTTATGCCACAGTGCCCAACATGAACATAACAACCTGTGACTTTACAATTGCATTTTGGGTAAAGTATATTGGTGTTGACGGACCTATACTGGCACTTTGGTCAAAGAATGGAAAACTATTTTACGTTACAGTCAAAAATTCTAGACGCATTTTATCGATACACAATACTTTCCACTTACAAATCAATTACTGGAATCACGTAGCAGTAACCTGTCAGCAGCATAAGATCAAGGTGTTCGTTAATGGTACGGAGAAGGCATTGGTAGACCAATGGAATGAGTATTTCTTCTCATCGTTAGGCCGTTACCAGTCGGATTACATCATAGGGAATGATCCGGGTTTAGTACAGATGCCAATGGCGAATGGGGTGTTTGTTGGAGCAGTCATGGATCTTTATGTGACTGGAATAGCTTTATCTGTGAAGCAGATTGGTGACTTAATGAAAGGTGAGAGTAGTATCTATTCAAGGGTAAGTCGTATTCTTCGACTGCAGTCTCAAATCCTCAATAGAGGTCTGTTGGATGTTAAAATACGTGTATTGTTCTTTTACAGTCTTTGCTTGACAGTTAAGGGCAGTTTGGAACTTTTAAAAAATGCAGACTTAATTATTAACATTATGCGTGGAAATAAATAATTAATCGTAGTATTATTCTCATTATTTAAAGGCAAACCAATTACACCCGTGATAAACAAAGAAGAGTCGGAAATACATGGTTGCAAAGTCAATGTAACGTGGAGTAAAAAAGAACTATGCACCGTAACGAAGATCACCGTACGCTTCAGGGACATAAAACCTCAAGGCGATGAAGCAGAATGGACAGAATATAATGTTTCTTCAACCACCTATTATCTCTTATATCTGGAATGCGACAAGAGATATGAAATTGCAGTATCTTCTTGGTTTGGAGAAGTTCAAAGCGAGTGGTCAGTCTCTCGGAAATTTAAAACCACCTTTGCAGGTGAGACGTTACCTCATGTACACTGTATGTCCAATAGCTGATAGGAGTTTTGGTATTGATACATCTAGTGCGGCAAAACTCTGCCAGGATCTTTAAGCGGAGCGGTCATCTCTTTTTAGGGAAGCGGACACCCCTTTCAGCTTCCCCAGAAGCAACGTGGAAAAAAAAAAACAAATCAAGACGGAAATTTATCACGAGAAATCCTTTGATGTTTTAATAACAACACAAACATAAACACATTAGCCTCCGCATACAGGAAAGTAATCTGTAATTTTTATACATTTAGCGATCGTTCTCCTCCAATTAGTCTGTCAAGACCTTGTATTTATACATTTTTCATGGCCATCTTAACTTTTGGGCCTGCAGTTGGCAAATTAGCGACGAAGCCAGCAAAAATTTAACAATTTCCTTTAGCTAAGCTACTTCCACTGAAAGAGGTGAAAAAGCTTTTAAGAAACATTTTTTGTTGTTGTTGTTTTTTTTATTATTGGGAGAGAGGTTGTAGTGTAGTCAATCTTAAGGGGAAATGATTCATAATAATACATTAGACTATTAATCCTGTTAAAGTTCAGAAAAACTTCTGGGTTGGTAAATTTTGTTATTCATTTCAAAGTTATTAATGATCAAAGTCAGCCCGGTTACTTTAACACCCAACCCCCCCTTCCCTCCTCACCCTTCCCCCGACTGGCAAAACTAAGCGAGGAGGACAAAACTGATGTGACAAAATCGCAGTTTTAGACTTTGTCTCGTCTATATACCGTAAATACTTGATTGTCGCTCAGCTTAGGATAGCTTTCCTCCCCCCGCCCTCTAAGGCCTAAGTATAGTACTAATGGTGCGTTTGATGGAACTTATCCTAAAGCAGGAAATCATTCTGGCTTACTCCGTAATAAACTTTACAAAATCTATCGTTCCGTTTTCAAAGATGTTACAAAGATGGCGAAATGGAAAAAGCAATGATCAACATTGTTGACAGGAGATAAATTATTATTCTTTGGTTTTAATTTGTTACGTTTTGTTTCGTTTTATTTTGTTTATTTGTTTTTTTTTTCTTTCTTTCGTAGAAGACATTCTAAAGCAATATCTGAAGGACGAAAATTGTCATTATCATTTTCCTTTTTCCTTAATAAACAGCAATGTTGGCCAATATTCATACGGTTTAAATTCTAAAGAGTTGTATATGAGTTTCGAAATGAAGAAAGAGAAAATCGTTGTTATGTGTTCAAGTCCTCCATAAAACGTAAAATTTGGCAGTTTTACGCCTTGGTCGCACTGTGACGGTAAATTAAGCACTGCGATGTTACTAACATGGGGAACGGAGAGCAGGGAACGAGAAAAGGGGGATGGGAAAATGAAAAGTGGGAACAAAACAGAGATTTTGCAACCAAGTTAAAGATAGGGCTAGGGTTGAAGTTACGTTTTGTTCCCATTTTTCATTTTCCCGTTCCTCGTGCTCGTTGCTTTTAGTTACATTCTCGAGAACTGTAAAAAAAAAAAAAAAAAAAAAAAAGCGTGCAGCACCCTTGGCGGGGTGGGGGGGGGGGGGGTACTCCGGATTTCAAGTAACAGGGATTATCGAATGGAACCCCCCCCTTCGACAAAAAAAATTTCCAGAAAGCATTAAACGATACAACACCCATAAAAATACTTGCCAAAATTCTCCTACCCAAAAAAATCCCGAATTGGAAACTTTCAAACCCCAAAACATCCTTCGATCATCCGTGTCACTTGAAATCCGGAGTCCCCCCCCCCCTCCCCCGTGGGGTGCAACACGTGCAAAGTTGTTGTTCTGCCACTACAAACTTTTTGCTTTTTTGCCCCTCTCGTTGCCTTTTTGCTTACACGTACACGTATCCCAAAATAAGCAGGCTTACGTGTTTGTTTTGTTAGGAAACCCCGTATACGGCCGCTGGTTTCTCGATGGTAGTGATCCAGATGTAAGGTTAGTAGCGGTTATACATATCTAGTTTGTTCAATTAATGTTGGAATAAAATTTCAGATCGACCATTTCATATGACATCCAGCTTTCAGCACTGCTTTAAACTTATGTATTTGCATTTCTGACTGCTGCAGGTGGCATTATGCTCAGCGTTGACCGGTTAAATTTTTGTCTCATAGCATAGGCTTATATTCGAGGGTATAAAAGTGGCTTGCATTTTCCTATGACAGGTAATTCTTTTATACACAGCTAGATTCTATTCATTGGTTTTTGTGATGTTACAGGTATTTTGGTATCGTTAACCATACTGAAGGCTGGTGCCCTGGAAGCAAAGCGGCGACTTTCAGTCAGAATGGTTCCTATGCTACTGTGCCCAACATTAACATAAGAACCTGTGACTTTACAATTGCATTTTGGGTAAAGTATATTGGTGTTGACGGGCCTATAATGGCGCTTTGGTCAAACGGTGGAAAACTATTTTACGTTACAGTCAAGAATTCTCGACTCATTTTATCGATACACAATACTTTCCACTTACAAATCAATTACTGGAATCACGTAGCAGTAACCTGTCAGCAGCATAAGATCAAGGTGTTCGTTAATGGTAGGGAGGAGGCATTGAAGGACGAATGGAATGAGTATTTCTTCTCATCGTTAGGCCGTTATCAGCCAGAGTACGTCATAGGGAATGATCCGGGTTTAGTACACATGCCAATGGCGAATGGGGTCTTTGTTGGAGCAGTCATGGATCTTCATGTGACTGGAATAGCTTTATCTGTGAAGCAGATTGGTGACTTAATGAAAGGTGAGAGTAGTATATCTATTCGAGGATAAATCGTATTCTTCGATCCTTAATAGGGGTCAGTTGGATGTTAAAAAATTGAATGTTCTTTTTATAGTCCTGGTTTCAGGCTTTTAAAGATTGTGCTAGCATAATGTTTTGGTGTACTTCGTCATAACTTTCATCAATTTTCCAAAAACTATTGTAATAATTTGCACTTTTGGCTAGTTTCATAGCTCAAAATTGATCATGTTACCACTTATTTTGGCCCGAGAGCAGAATTACAGGTAAATTTGAGTAACGAAATCAATTTTTTGTCTGCTTATTGTCACATTCATTGGACTTAGGCCCCGCAGGAATTAATCAAGATAATCAAGAACTCTTTTTGCAGGACTCAACGCTTGCGCATAATTAGCTCGATTACTTCCTTTAGCTTGATGTTTAACCTCTCTATCCCTCAATCCTATTGGTCGAGAGCGGAGAGTTAGAGAGTTAATGTGGGCGGGGTCTTAGTGTCACGTGATCAAATGCAGCGATTTGATTGGTCTATGAAGTTTTGTCACTTTACTTCCCCCTCCCACGGTAAAAGTTGACAATTTAAGATGTCACGCGACAAATTGCTTCCCGGCCTACCCCTCCCTTTTGTCAACTGCATCTACGTCACGCGTGACACGCTGGGGGCGGAGTCTAAATGGGTTATTTTGGAAGGTCATGGGGGTCATATGATTTTATTTGTAGCCATATTTTTGGTTGCCATGGTTATAGATATTCCAACCTCCTCAAACCCGCGCGTGACTAATGTGGGTGTAATCGTGTCATATTACATCGGCTTCACTCACGTACTCTGCCAGAGACCATTTATTCAAGTTCACGTCCACCAAAAAGTCTCAAAAGCATTCGACATGCGATTTTTTTATTTTTTTTTATTTATATCTTATTTTTTCAAATGACGAAAAGGAAAAATAATCTCCTCCACCCAAAAGGAAAACAAAAGAAGGGGAAAATTCTAGTGACGCGGTATATTTCTCACGAAAAGTCCCGTCCGTCAAATGACGAAACGAAACATAATCCATCCTCCACCCAAACAAAAAGAGGAACTATTATCTTACTTTCTTTTTTTGACGTGGTATATTTCCCCTCGAAAAGTCCCAGGGAAAAGAGAAAAAACTTCATCTTATGACGTGGATGGGCTAAAAACGAACTATAGAACAACGTGGATGTGACGTCACCAAAGGGAAAGTCCCGTCTATTCATCGCAACACCATAAAACGCGCAAACGATTCGAGATCTCTTAGTTGTAGTGAGAGGAAGCATGGAAAACGGAGCAGATCCGAAGAAAATGGACAACGAAGCAGAGACGAACAAGGTGACGACCTTGGCGACGGAGATGACCCGCATGCGTTGTACGCTGGCGGAGCTGCTCAGAGAGAAAAGTCAATGGTCCACTCGACTCGTCGGGATCCAAAATCTGGCTCGACAGCTACAAGAAAAAAAGGAAGAGCTCAACTCTGTCACGGAAAAACTAGAAAGAACGCAAGAAACCCTGTCAAGAGCCGAGAATAGAATAACGCAGTTGAGTCTCGTACTAGAGAAGAAAGGAGTATCGTCCCAAGGAGCCATCGTTACACCTGGTGTATCGAAAAAGATCCTCGAGGCGCTCACCCGAGAAAATACCAAACTTAGATTAAACTTGGAACGCATTTCAAACGAATACGGAAATGGAGTGGATTTGGCCACGGAAAATGGCGAGCTCCACGAGATCATCATGAAGTTGAGAGGCGAAAGAAATGGCAGGGAAAGGGAAGTGAAGGAACTCAAGCGTCTGTTGACCGCCATCCAAGACAGAGACACGGACGCTCTGAAGGAGCAAAACACTCGTCTGACTCGGGAGGTGACGAAACTTCAAAGGCAGCTGCAAGCAAAACAAGTATTTTGCGAACTTATCGTAACAGAGAATGAGTCTATGAAAAAAAAGCTACACTCTGACAAGGGCGAAAAAGTGGTGAACGTCGGCCGGTTGAAAGAGGCGATTGGCAGCGTGGCAGAGGCAAATCCAGACGTCAGAGACATTTTAAATGGTGTATGGGACGAAGCCGGCGACGCCGGCCAGGACGAAAGTGACGCTCGCCATGAAGATCCTCGAGAGACAGTCGAAGATGGAGAAGTGGCCGAGGGGATGACGAAACTAGAAGACGCAAAAAGAGAAACGAATCGTTTGGGGAAAGAATTGGAGAACAAGCAGTCGGTTCTCGAAGGCGAAACGGAAATGCTGAGGAACAAGTTGACAGAAATGAAAGAAGAGCAAGATCTCCTCCGAGGCGAACTGGAAAAGGCAACGACTGAATCGAAAGAAAATGCCAAGCTGGTGGAAAGCCTGCGTAAAAAACTCTCGTCGCTTCAGGGAGATATTTTTCAAACTACTAGACAGCGCGATGATTTTCAAGCACAGTTGAAAGAGGTACAAGATGAACTCCAACAAACGCATTTGGTCCTCACGAGTTACGTTAAGAAGGAACGCGAGGCAGCAGGTGATCCCGAGGCGCTGAAAAAGGTAGTCGAGTGCGAACGCGAAAAAGTGGCCAAACTTCAGAGGGACATTTTGCAAACTACGAGACAGCACGATGACTTCCAGGCAAAGTTGAAAGAAGTGCAAGATGAACTCCAGCTAGCGCAGATGGCCCTCAAGAGTTACGAGGACGATTTTAAGAAGGAACGCCAAGAAAAACTCAAGGCAGCCGGTGATCTCGAGGCGATGAAAAAAGAAAATCACCGCTTGGCAGGCGAGTGCGAACGATTCCAAAAGAACTACCTGGACCTGACCCATCGGATTCACCAAGGATACTCATCGGCCACGAATGGAGTAGGTGCATTCAGACCTCGAGCAGAATGTCGCAAGTCTGTCCAAGCACCCCTCTCGAGGCCAAGAGTGCAAGCATCCAACGAACTGCAGTGCCCTACTTGCCAAATGATGTTTCCCAGCCATTTGCTCGACGATCACATGAGAGCCTGTAGGAGCTAAAGAGTCAGTCGCAAGAAATAAACTAGCAATGGCATGTCATTTTATTCTAAACATGGTATCGATGAATAAAACTCTGTACTAAAAAACAATGATTTCTTTTATTCCAAATCTCGAAGCGGCTACACATTAAGAAACAAGACTCTTCAGACATGCTATGATTTTATTGTAATACATACACACATATATAATTCAAGTCATGTCGGTCGCCGACCTACTCTTTACATTGCAAGTCATATCTGCAGCAATAGGCGTGCAACCACAAACATTTAAATGCGAGGCAGACTCGTGCGCCGGACATGCCGGCGATACGCTCACCCTAGATCCTAGCACCTCCGTCACTCTGTGGATAGCCCCAGATGACGAGATCGTCACACGGGTTCCCGATCGAAATCCCATCGCGTGCCCCGAGAGCAGTCTGAGAGCCACCGTTTCCCGCGCACTGCGACTTTCGACGCGTCGAGTACTGCTCCGTCCCATGTGCCTCGAAGGACTCGTGCTACAAAAGACTCGCGACTTCGTGTTGGTAGACCCGCAGGGGCCCACGTACTGCGCGCTAATCGTCTCGTCTGCGGAACGGCTCCTCATCAGGGATATCACTTTCGACAACGGCGAATGCATCAATGCGACGGCATCGGTCACTTATGTGCCTACGGCAGATCGCACCGCTGCCGTCGTACTGAGACCGCGATCATCGCATCTCGATGCTGAGACCTCGTTGCAGAACTTGACCTTTGCAACCAATCCCGCTTCTGTCGCCGTGCTTTTATCACCGCCGAGTTGTGGCGAGACGCTACTACTGAACGGTCCCACATTCACTGGACTGCGAGCCAACGTCAAAGGGACGAGATTCGTGGCTCTTCTGGTAACAGGTCGCTTGATACTTAAAGACCTTCAAGAGGTGTCAGCTGTCGTCTTGCGAGATCCAGTCGCCGGCTTGGACCGTCCCAGCGTCGGTACTACGGCCATCGCCACGGACCTCTGGCAATATCTTGATAATCGCGTTCTGATGAGATTGCGTCGCGCAAGCGACGACGCTCTCCCGACGCCTGCAAATTGCCGTTCGCCTTCACCATCCTGCACTTCCAATTCCACGACCCTAGTCGCTGTCGCCTTTTCGTTGGTTGCAATTTTGGTCGTGTGTGTCATCCTTTTACTTGTTCATTCGTGCCGGTCCCCCGAAGCAGAGGATCTGGCTCCGTATGGCGTTCAGGGTGCTCCTGGTTCTCTTCGTGGCCGTACAGGGCCAACGTCCTGAGCCATGCTTCTTTCTGCAACTCAAAATCGAACGGCCATTCCCGGTAGCGTTTGTCCTTTAGACTAGGCTCCAGCTCGATAGACTTTTCAATAAACAGCTTCAAAGCAACGGCTCCTCGTCTTTTGTCATTCATCATAGCCCCTCGTGCTGTTGTCCACCACTTCACTGTGCCCGACTTCACGACTCCCGTCATGATCCAACAACGCCCCAAAGACAGGTGAATGACCCTCTTGTCTCTGACCACTTGGACGTCGACCGACTCTAGCCGAACGAATTTTTGTCGTTTTTTGTCGCTCTTCCAGCCTCTCTTGTACCGACGATGCCGATCGGGATGGACGCATTTGCTGATCAATTGACTTGTTGCGTCGTCGTACACTTCCGTAAGGCGATCAAAAAAATGGGGGTATAACGTGCTCACGCTATGAAGACGTATCTCTACTGCGCGAGCCCTTGCTTCAAAGTCGCTGACGACCTGTGGCCGTGACGAATTTGGTCTAATCCTCAGATGTAAATCGTAAAAAAAGGAAGAATCCCATGCAGGGTTTCGCCGAACGATGTCACAGAATACGCGCAACTTTTCGCTAAACTCTGCATTGGATTTGACTTGGTGTAACGCTTTCCACTCTCCCCAGGGCACGTGCAGGAACATGGTCAACGAGCGAACGACACACATCCCCAGAGCGTACACATCGTCAGCGGGACCCAACGTCAACCCAGATGGAAATTCTTGTTGCCCTTTTACCACCAGGGCGACAAGAGCCATGGGATCGCGACATAAAGAAAGGTTGTAAAGTTCTTCCATCGTGGCTTCTTTCGCGGCTGGTTTGGGCAAATGATCTTGATTCGAGAACACTCCCGTCAGAGGATCTACCAGATATCCTGTATACTTTGGATGGCAGCCCCATTCGTTATCGTCTCTTAGCACGACGCTCCTGCCAAAATCGATCAGTTTGGCCGTCAGTTGTCCGCGTCCATCGAGACGCACGCATACGTTACGAGGGTGAACATCGAGGTGCAAAACACCGATATTTTCCAGGTACTCCAAGGTAGAGAGCAGAGGACGCAGCAATACCTCCACAGGGTCGAAAAGCTACTGCGACAAAAACCACCGTTCGAGGTCGGTACCGACGTCCTCGAAAAACAACGCGTCTACAAAAGACAACTGTTCCGAACACCTCAATACACCCACCTCGTACAACCGAGCGACCGATAGTTTGTCCATTATAGGTTTCATGCGCTTGTAAGCAATAAATTCTCTGTTGGCAAAGGGGTCCATGTCTTTGTGCGGCCTTTTGATGGCCAGGCCATCTTTGAACTCAACGTAACCGTACGTCCCCCTCGGGTTCACCCTTTCCATGGTTTCGGAGTAGTGAATGCCGCTCTTTGATATTGTCTAAGTAGCTTCTGACTTTTGGATTGACGTAGTAGTCAAAAGGAACGAATCGCGTCAAATACAATCCGCGCGGTTGCGGTGTACCGTCGTCGGAAGTATTCAAACTCAGCGTCGGTTTTGGGATGGCGCGTATCGTTTCCTTTCGACCGGGACTGTGAATGCCACTGGAACGGAGTCGACTCAGTGATACCAAAAGGGCTTCGATCGTCGTATATTCGTTTTTGAAGTCCACGTTCGGGTGGACGATGGCAGTGTCTAGGGTACAACCTTGGACGGCATACGGTGTCATGGCTAATGCCATCTTGACTCTATAATGCTTATACGTGAACTTTGCCACTGGTCTTCCAGGTAACGGTCGCATACGCCCTATGTCGATCTCGCGACGTTGTCGGGGAGTGTAATCATCGAGGTAGATCGTCGAACTCGATAGTGATAGCGTGTACTGATTTCCACTTTTCAATTCAAAGATGGGATGTCCACCCTTTTCAGCGACCCCCACTAACTTAGCAATGGCACCATTCACCACTCCTTCCTCTAGGCTCTTGTTTTCCAAAAATCGAACGGGGCACCCGATGAACAATTCGCCATCGCAATCTTCTGTCAATTTGCATATGAACTGATCAATCTTCCCTTGTACCTTATTTTTGCCGTAAGCGAGACAAATTTTATCCTTGCTGGGTTCGTACTCCTCTCGCGCAGACAGAGTGATCTTGGTCTCTTCGTCGACTTCTTCTAACACCCTTCGTGTATATTGAGCTATGTGATCCTTATTGGTAAAGATACGTGGAACAAACGGCATGATGTAGGGATTCATGGCCAAAGAGAGGCCCCTGTTGCAACTGTTCGCTCTCATTACGCATGCCTGGAGCAACTCGATATCTTCATCCAACAGTGCATTCATTGCCATTCGATCTATGAGCTTTCCATACTCCAAATCTCCCTCTTGACGGATATTGACCTTGAGCTGCAGCACGTGATCGATCCATCCACCTTTAGAGGTCGGGGTAGTCCATTTCTTCTTGTCGAACAGGAAGTTGGGGTTCTTTCGCGTACCACTATTCACGGGCGGCAATTGTTGAAAATCACCGACAAACACCATCCCGAGGCCACCAAATGGGCGATCGGTTTCGAGATGCCAAAATCTGCCCACCGCGTCCAGCGCTTCAACCAACAGTCCGTCGGTCATAGAAACGTCGTCCAAAATAACCAGGCTGGCGTGTGCAATTTTTGGAACATTTGCACACGACAGTGACCGCTGGTTTTTGAGAAACGAACTACGAAAACGGCTGTGGTGCTTCACGTATAGCCTCATGAACGATTCGATCCCTTGTTCATTTTGCCTATGCTCGTTGAGCCAGCCACACTCCATTTTCCTCAAACCAAAGGCACTGTGAACCGTGGTCGTAGAGAGAATCCTTTCCATCTCGCACGACAACAACTCTCGATTAACAGCATTTAAGAGTTCCTCCAGAGCATCGTATCCGATGTTGACGGCTGCCACACCGGTGGACCCACTAGCCACGAGCCTCACGCCCTTTCCGTACAATTCTTTTATCACCTTACCCACGCAGGTCGATTTGCCTCGACCCGGTGACCCGGTGATAAACACATTCTTTCCATCCTCTATCCAACCAACCACCTTTTGTACGTACAATCGATCAAAGTTCTTCTTTACATAGTCCGCGTCCAATTCCTCGTCATCGTCTTTCTCTTTCTCCTCATCTTCGTACTTGTCGCCGTCGTCGTCGTCGCCATCGGACCCTTTCTTGAGACCGCAATCCGCCTCCGTGTCCGAAGGAAAATTCCTCTCCCAATCGTCAACGTCTTCATCCGAATCGAACATCACGGCCGCCACCTTCATGGCTGATTCGATCTCGGCCGCATACACTGGATCCTCTTGCCACGCTCGTTTCATTTTTGCAGAGAATCGATTCTTTTTGCCAACAGTCGGTGCAAATTCAGACGTGTGAAAAATGGTTCCGTTAAATAGTTCGCGTTAAAGGGCAACCGACCCAACCGTCGAGCCTCGTGATCTTTGCATCGCTGAACGATGGCACACGGATCGTAGCCCAACCGTTGCAGCTCTTGAAAAGTCTCGACGAAACATGCGTTAAAACCGAGATCTTCGAAAATGAGCCATTCGTCGGCAACCAGAGTGATGCCATCCACACACCTCTCTTCTCGCGCGGCCAATTCCAACAGGGATCGAAGCGTCGCCTTCGGCGTAATCTTCTCCGACGATTGCAGGGGCCATTCGACGACCACCAGCGCAACCGAATAATCTCCGAGCTCACGTACACGAACGGGTACGTCGTAGTCAAGGGTCTGCTGGATGTGCATAGCCCTTTGTAGACTCGTGAAGTCGTGCTGCTCCAAGGTACAGAGCGCATCGTACACGTCGTCTCCTTGAGCCACCACTAGATGCGTACGCGAGGTATCGGAACAGGTTCTGATCACGGTCGCTATTAGATTTCTCGCCGACCGCTCTAGGGACCTCTTGGTACTTCTCATTAACTCTGTAATTTTTTCCATCTTAACACTCTATGTTCGCTATGTCTTTTGGAAAGAGCCTGAAATCACACGTGGAGGCTTTGCACGTGTTGCGCGAGCACACCGATATCGTAGCGTCTTATCTTACCAACAACCAACAGACCAAGAATCGGAATAGGCGACTTGCCGTACTGAGAACCATCCGAGATTTGCAAAAAACACACGACATGAAGTTGGCACCCGAAGACGCCATTTACCTTCTCAATGTTTCCTTATTTCCCCTTAATAACAAAGAGCATCCGTTGCATCGCAAACATTTCTTCGATCGTTTTAGACACTTGTCTCCAAGCGAACGTTCGGCGGAGGCAAAGGCCTTGTTGGGAATGGATGAGAGTTGGGCGGCAAAAACCGACAGCATGAAGATAGAGCAGATCCGCAAATACATCAAATCGGGATTTTTTCCAAAAGACTTGGATCTAGAAGACGTCGTTCACGTTGCATCTCGTGAACTTGCGACATTTGCTTGAATCCGTCATGTTCATGCTTTTTGCTTTGTCTGTGGTGACTGCCGGGTTGGGCGTTTACTACCGCGATTCTTGCACGAATTCTTACGGCTGTCTCGGACATTCGGGTCTCATCTTGTACGTCGAATGCGGCAAGACGCTTTGTCCCGTGAATCATACTGCCGTGGACCTAAGACAATGTTCTAACGACTCTGGACCCGCCAACGGATCGGACACGTGGTTGGACCCTGGCTGTTCGCTATTGGGAGGTGGGTGTACTCGACGATTCCTTAAGTCCAAAGGAGACAAGCCTTGGTGCGTACCCGTGGGGCTGGACAAAGATGGCCACTATGCCCCGATGGCGCGTGTGGGCTCTGAGCTTTGCCGCATCCAGTGCGATCAAGATTATGGCATCTTGGACAGGGATGGGAACTTGTCGTGTGCTTGTCCGCCCAAACCGCCTTCGAACAATTCGGCAGTGGACGAAGCTTGCCAGTCGTACCATGAAGAAATGGACGTTGAAACGATGAGCAATTGTTTCTGCCAGTCGCCCCTGTCTTGCAACGCAACCAGTTGCCCGTGTATTCCCCGACAAGGAGCGATGACCAAAACCATTGATCTGCAAAATGGTAACATCGACTTGCGAGCCGCGTATCCGTTTACCGGACTGTTTCCAGTTGTGCCCTGTAAAATGAAACAAGACGGAAATGAGGTTCAGTGTCCCTCGAACTGGCAACAGAAAAAGTTCTATGGGTACGGAGCGTTGGCGTTGGCTCAGGGGTATCGATTCCTACGTCCCAGTTCCAACATGTTCTACCAACCCACGGGCTTGGCAGTGTCCGCGTTGCGACTGAACAGCTGTGTATGTGTACGTCATTGTTTGAGCGAATTTCCTGTGATCTTGTGTCTGTTGCCCAAGTGGTCTCGTAAACTAGTGCAATGCATCCCTTCTGCTTATTTGGAAAGAACGGCGGATCTGCGTGGAGAGATACTCCTCGTTGGGGAAGAAGATCGGAAGACTTCCACGATAGCCACGGTAAATGGCATGAACTGGACTTGTTGGAACAGCTCTGGACACAGTTGCCAGATCGCGGCACCTCGTCCATTGTCAGAGGCTCCAGTTTGCGTTTGTCTGAGGCCTTGCACCCCGTCGCAATGCGCTTGTGGCTCGCACGGCTTTCGCGTGTTTAGACACTTCGATGTATCGATGATGCGACATGGTTTCTGTACCCTCTCCGGAAGCGTTTCTGGCAGTGCATGGAAGGCCACCGTTTGCAAGAAAGGATCTACACCGTGTGCTGCCGGTGAACAGATCAAGACCCTTGAAACCCCGGAACAGTCTCTGTTTGCCCTTGGCTATCGTTATTTCGTCGCTGACAAGTGGTTACGAGCCCTGTCCGTCCAACGACCACTGAAGCACGGAGAATGCCTGTGTACGGATCGTTGTACCGAAGGAGCACCCTTTCTTCAGTGTCGTCTGGCAAACGAGACTTTCTCGCAATGCAAGACGCCCATAGAGTTTCCTCGAGGAATCGGCGAGGGAATAGTGCTAGCAAAGGATGTGCCCAAATTAAGCTGCCAGGGCGAAGTTGCTGTAACTCGTTGCAACGAGATCAGCTGTAACGATATCGGTTGTAATGAGAAATAAAAGAGTCAAACAGAAACTGTTTGTTTGTTGTTCTTTTGGTTATGAGGTCGGTTGAGTATATCTCAAATGCCTAGGGGGTTGTTCTTTTAACGGTACCATTCGTCCTGCACCACGCGCACGGACTGTCTTGACAACTCAGACACGTGCAAAGAAGCTTGTTTGCAAATCTCACCTGATTAAGGTTGGTTTTATTTGTTACTCTAGTTTCGACACACGACATTAGTGAACCTTTATCTAAGGCAAACAGAGTCTTACTGATGCTCGACTTGATTACTTTCCGCACCAGTCCTCTTTATCGTTTCGTTGATGGCTGCGAGTTCTGGAGCTATTGCGGCTGCAACCCCAAGATAATGACGCTTTCCTCTCTTCTCGCATTGTCTTCTTTGTGATCGTCTTGCACATTCATTCTGGTACATCAGCATGAGCTTTTGCTCCATCTCGTGGCGTAGCGTCACTAAGTCTACCAGCAAGTGAAAAAGGGATGTGTTTTCTTCGCTTGCATTGCGTTGTTCCGTATCACCTCCACCACCGCCATTGTTCTGACAAGCTTGGGCTTCTGCCATTTTTTTGGAAGTCAACAGACAAGATTCTATGCAACTAAATAATTTGCGTTGCTTTATACACGCTTTAAAATATTCGATCAAATACTTGTTGAACTACTGAGAATGGAACGTCACCATGAAATCTTCGTTCGTTCAATATCATGGGGGACACGAGACGCGCATCTGTGCACGGCATAACAGATGAGATGGACGAGAATATATGCAACCCAGAAGAAGAGACAACCCGTCCAAGCGGTTGATTAGGATGACGGCAAAAGCTGCGAGGGATACGACGAGGATTGCTACGTAAGCAAGGAGAGATACGAAGACGCTACAGATGCGAACGAGGGGCGATGCATCATCAGCGAAGGGGTGAGCGCTGTACTTGCCAAGACCAAGAAGGCAACGATGACGGGGAAAGAATATTCTCGAAGAGTGACCCGAGCAAAGACTTCGGTCCAGAGGCAGGCCGCAAACCGTCGAAAGTGCCGCCTCCGATCGAGACTTTGGTGGAGAGTCGGGTGATGAAAGTAGATCCATGGTCTACGAGGACTATCCAACCCGGTTAAGCACAGGACGACACGTTCCCAAACACCGCGAGAGTGATCCCTCGCGTTGTCCATCGAGTGATGCAGCAGATGAACAATGGAACGTATTTCTTCGGTTTCTTCGCGGTTGCCCTTGATCGCGAGTAGAGCGTAAGGATACGTCACAGCCACGAACAACGCAATTGTTCCGCTGACCAGACAGGTCATGGTGGATGAATCGAGGGAACCACGAGCGTGCCGCTGCCAATCGGTAGAGCAGATACGAGACGTGATGGACGTTGCATAATCGACTCGACAGCCGTATAACTGATGGCGCTCCCAAAAAAAGAAGCGTCCGACCACGATGAAGGCACCACCCGTTGCCAGTAGCAAGAGGGATACTATAAATGCCCCTCTAGAAATCACGAGAGACATGATTCCCGCCGACATGTACCGCTGAAGCAAGCGCAAGCGGACAAGACGATCGTCCGGGTAGACTGGAAAGGAGTTCATCGTTATTTAACAGTGTCGAGTAAAAAAGGACATTAACGTTTTCTGGTTTCTTCTTGCTATCGATTCGTCTCTTCATTATTTCGTAAAATGTCTATAACGTACGAGTCTCGGATTCCCTTATCCCAGTTTTGGTGTAAGCTTAAGGGCGGCGCTGGACTCGAGACCCTCTACGACTACCTCAGTCGGAATGTAAGGGGTCTGACCGCACTTGAAACGTTAAAGTTGGAGGCATGCAAAAACAAGCGTTACTGGTTTGAAATTCGACATGGTAAGGGTGGAAAACGTCAAGAGATACCGTGTGGGGTCGACAGCCTGGTTAGGGAAAACGATATAGAGAGAATCGCTTTCGACCTTGGATGGATCTCTTCGAGCGAATTGGACGACAGTCAGGTGTCGTGGCGACTTGATACCTATGACGGAAGAAAGGCCCTATCGATTTTTGCATTCGTCGTCGTTGCTTCTCGAACTGCGCCTCGCCGTCGATTAGACATAACCAAAGATTCCACGAGCTATACCTGGGTGCCTTTACATGCCCTTTTTCCGGATCTGCCGAAGAATGCATCTTTTGTGGGTTGGAAGAGGACCGTGATCGAAGCTGCCAAGTTACAGCTGGAAAAGGTGGATGAAAAATACATGTTTGAACGTTTTTTTCCATCCATCTATCGCGATTACGTCAGAGCATTGCTACACCTACCCATCGCAACAGACAAAAGAATAAAACAGACCGTCGATTTTCGCGATGCCGATCCAAAAGCCTTGGAGCCATTATTGGCTCATTCTCAGGCCTACAGTCCGGACGATGTCTTTTATGCAATGGTTACATTTCGCGTCCGGATGATGGTTTCCGAAGACGGAAAACTTTTGGCGTTTCCGCACCTCCCTGCTAGACCGGCAGGCACGATTTTCATCAACGTGTCGCAGAGCGATGTCGCTGTTGGAGCAAACATCCTTTCGGTGAAACCAGATATCGATGGACCGAACTGGTGCGTTGCCTTTCCAATAGTAGGTACAATAGACAACTTTGCACTGAATCTAGCAACCTTGAGTCATATGGATCGCTTCCACTGTTCCAACTACATACAGGAAAATATATTTCCGCATTCTCCTAGGAACCTTACCGAGAAGGTCATTACCAGTAATTTCAGCTGGAGAATGAGGTGGGCATACACATTTGCCAAACCTTTGACAATTTGTTATAGAATGAAGCCACGCTTAAGAGACCACGCGTACATCTCGCTCCTTAAACCTTGGTTCTGAAGGACAGACATCAACTCTTTATTCATGTATTCGAATATATCACACCTTTATCTCAATTAACATCATATATACATATATATATATATATACATATATATAACATATATAAGATTTAATTATATGTATATATATTATGAAGAGAATAAAAGAACCTAAGTGGTGTCTTACATCGTGTCGCTTTATTGATCTTCACCTTTAAAGTGCACCTGCCTAGGAAAAGAGGGATAAAGGCGGGCGCCATCTGGACCGAGATTGGTTTTTCTCTCATCGCGTAATATAGACCGCGTGGGATGCGGCGTTGGCGGTCTCACAAAAGGATCTATATCGTTGCTCGAGATTGGCGGCGCCGACGGTTCGGCGGGATGACCGGGTTGCTGCAACGGTCGTGATCGGCATCCGATGACCGAAAGCATGTACATCAATCGCACGATGAAGACCATGGCGTTCTTGGCGATCATTGTTGAAAACTCAACCATTCCATTGGTATACAAGAAGATGCGCATTCCCATTAAGATGGCATTGAGTGTCATATGGATGACGTGCAGACCACAGACGATAATCTTTGGCACGAAGCCGTTGCCGGCCAACTGCGTCCGAACGGTGAACTCGAATGCCGACCAAACCAGTAATACGCAATCCATGGCAACGAAACCGCCGCGAAAGCTCCCCGGGATGTTCCGTTCATTCCGTGATACGGAAAAAATGGCATCAGTTGTATCAAAAGCGTTGAAAATTGCCATCCCGGATGCCATTACGAACGCTGCATCTTGAATGCATCGTTCGCAACCAGTGACAATGCAAAGCAAGAATAGAAGTGGCGTAACGCCGTTGGCTACGTACAACAGCGTAGAGTCATGAGTCGAGATATCCGTTGCTCCGAATGATAGGCCTTGAAATGCCACCACCGTCAAGGAGTAGACTAACCAGACCAAAGTGGGTCGATTGACGCGTTGCGATGGTGGTCTGGCGAAGTACCACCAACTCGTAATCAAAGATGGCAGAGCGATGATTGCACTGGCGTAATAATGGGGGTCCCTGTGTTCATTGGCCGCGTGAGCTGAAAAAATGATGCCCTGTGTAATGATGGCAAAGATGAGCACCAATCGCCCGATGTCGAAAACCCAGACTGCGGTATCCATGACTTAGGATTAATCACGCTTAGGTGGCACTATTTGTTTTAGAGTCATGACAGAGGACAGCGTGCGTGAATTAGTGTCTGACGCCATCGACCTCACTGTAGATCACGACGACGATGTCGATGCCGAGCAATCTGGTTGCCCCTTGCCCGGATTCGATCCGAACGTCAAATGCAGCCTGTGCAGACTGTACACGAGAGATACCGGCGCTGCGAGATGGAGTCCAGATGGGAACCGGGACGCAACCGTGCTGGATGCAACGCTGTTAAATGAACTGACTCGCAAATTTCATCAGGTCAAGCTAATGTCCCGCTCGTCACTCGTCAGCGCGTACGGTAAAAAGTTTCGCGCCGCGGGTAGGGACCACCCCAACTTGGCCTTTTTGACAGACGTGACAGACGACGAGGTGCGGCGTCATTACGAGGAAGACCAGGATGAATGCGCTCACCAATTTCGCGACCCAATGAAGGATGTCGAACGAACCCTTCAGGGCGTCATGCGCCAAGCTCCCTTGACCTTGTGCGTGGAGTTAAAACGGGGGCGCAATAAGGGCATGAGAGTTCCTCATCCGGGCCGTGTCCATTCCTACATAGAAACGGCCAAGGCTTACGACGCACTTTTTCCCAGAACAAATAAAAAGTAAAACTAGATACCACTTTATTGTCTAGAGAACAGACAGTGACGATCGACCACGTGCGTCTCGTACCAGAGGCGCGCAGAAAAAGGATCATTTGGGTCTGTCTCAGTCGCCGAGTCCTTGTCGGCCGGAAACGCCTCACGAATTTTTTGCGCCGCAAACGCGTGTCCCCTAGAAGAAAGAAACGATAACACGAAAGCTCTGAAACCACCCACGTGGGGACAGTGACGCAAGGGGGTGTCCTCGATAAAGAGATCGTATATTTCCATATTTTTGCGTTTCTTCCTTTCGAATGAATACCAGTAACGGCCGTGATCCAGAGTGAACAGCGACAGTCCCTTCAGTAGAAAATCATGCATTTCCGCGACGATGTCATACGTGTCAACCGTGGCCTCTAGCCACCGGAACGAGTAGTAGCCAATGACCAGTTGAAGCTTTTCGTAAGGTGAGAGAGTGCGGTCCAATCGCCACTCGGCGTCGATGCAAAATCGCATGAGACTGGTATCGATGTCGGCCTGGCATGCGATCTGTTGCAGGATGAACGAGCCGTACCGGGTGACGGTTTCCTTGGTGAGATTTTGCAAGTTGACAGCAAGGGAAGTCGGATAGATCTGCACCTGCACGACCTGTCCCGTCTCCGTGATAAACGAATACTTGACGGGAGGAAAATAGGCATTTCGAGAGAATCTCAGTCCGCGAATGGTCAACAGTCGCTCAATGTATTCCTCGCGATTTAATACGCCGTGCAACACAGCAGAAAAGTTGCAGTTTTTATTGACAAATCCATTACATCGTCCACCCTTCTTACCGAAGCCGATATGTTGGAGCACGTCGTACCCCGAAGCAAGCAACTCTCGCGTGTTTTCGTTTGTCACTGTAGTGATGTTGACGGACGACGACACGTCGAACGGCAACAACGAACATTTGTCGCGACCATCTAAACAGACAAACATAAGCTTGATGAAACTTCCCTGCGATTCAGTGTGTACAGAGTTCCCGCGTTCAAGACAAGTTTCCTCACTACCCATTGGCCATGAAGTGGTGCACACAGTATTGACCAGGTCGAGAAACACACTTGCCCGTTGATTGTCTGATAGGCGACATTCTGCATACACGCCAACGTTCGCTGGTAGATACTTGGTCCTTACTGCCATCCGTGGTGTGTCCAAACTTTCGCTGCTACCCCAGATCTTGTTAATGTCGTTGTTGTTCAAAGTCTAATTCAACGGCTTGATATAGAATGCGTTTCAGTTCTTCTGCGGGTGTCTTGTCAATGGTTTCTTTCAGAAAGCCCCCGCTCCCGGAACCGTAACCGCTACTGCGGTCTGGTTGGACGTGTGTATAGATCAAGGCGATCGGGTAGACGATGGCCAACACTATCAATCTCAGAATCTGACCTAAATAAAAATACACGTGTCTGGTAGAGTCTGCGCTTATTTGGGGGCAGTCGTATTGACTGAAAAAGGTGGTAGACAAGGCGTTTCGAGTGTCCAGACACACCTTGTCTCCGGGTTGGCACTCGGACAACACTTTGTAGTCCACCAATTCTGCGCACGTCGAGGCTAGCACGATTGCATTTCGGGTAAAGTCCATGTACACGAAGAACACCAGTAAGATCGAACCCACAAATTGTAGTTCCTGGAGAACCCGGTTCACTTCTTGCGACGTCCCCTCTTGCGATCGAGAGACTTGGATGATGAATAAAGCTCCGTAGAAGACCAGGGTCGTGTAAGTGCATATTTCCGCGTGCTTCCCGGCGGAAATTTCCAAAGAAAAGACTCCTCAAAGCAGTAACGCCAAAGCTAGATAGAAAGTAGTTGAAGGTAAGGCGCGGTCTTGATGGCGGTCGGTTGGAGCCTTGAGGGATGATCCTTGCGGGTAAAGCCGGTCTTCGGTGAAAGTGAAAGCAAAGTATACGCCTCCGAAAAAGCACGGGACGAAACGAAGGACAAATACCAGGATTGCATAGAGAGTTGCCATGAAAGGTCCCAAGACGAACGATGCACATCCCTCTTGCGCGGTCTGTCTCTTTGCGGCCAAAAGAAATGACTCGCAGCGCAAGCGATTTCCTCCAAATCTGCAGGACTGAGCATCCCACGAGCGTATCGTGCACGATACAGTCCACGATCGAGTGACGAAAGTTGTACAATAGGGAGAGTAACGAGGTCAGGGGAATGGAGCAAAGAGCCGTTCTGGTTAAGCAAGCCCAAACGGAGGGGGAGGATGCAGGCAACTGTCTCATAGAAGAGGCAACGTTCGCCACGAGGTAATAAAATATACACAGGTACATCGTTTCGTGAGACACGTAAGGTCGAATCCTGTTGGCAAATGCCGTCTCGACAATGAAGACGATCGCTTTGGAACAGAGAACAAAACGAGCAATGGCAACCTCTTCATCGAACATACCTTCGTCTTCTCACCCCAATAGAGTGTGACCACGGGCGTCCCGTCAATTTGGGTTGGCTTTCAGCATACGGTAAATAGCGCACACCATCCACGAGAAATGTACCCTTGTCGGCAAACTGTACCACGCAATACGGTGGTGACGCAGGCATGCGCTCGGGACGGAAGGCTGTGAACGTCGGACCGTGATCTTTTCTAGGGTCTATGTAATCTTCCAGTTCGGGATACCAAAAGAGCTTGTAAAACTCGCGTCCGCAGTGCTCTCCCGTGTTCTGGATGTACGAAGTCTTGCGACTCTGCGCTCCAATGGTAGCTAGTATTCTGCGTAGTGTCTGGATCACGTATTTGTCCGAGTGACCAATAATGACGGCGTGTCTGTCACTCTTGCTGGTCGAGGACCTTGCGTCCATCAAAAGTCTAGCTTGAAGTTCCAGAAAAGAGGTGCACTGAATTCCCTCGCATCGCATCTCGTCCTCTTCCACCTCGATTCGCATGGTCAACGTGCCTCGTGGGTCGCCGCCGTTGATCAACACCTTACGTGCTACGTCGCGCCAGCAAAAACATGGTCTCATTTCCGGGCCTCGAGAGAGAGCTTTTCGTACCCCCTGGGACATTTGAACGTCTTCCATGATTTCAACGCCCGGTATGTCGAGTACATGCAAACCACTTATCGAAACGGCCACGTCGATCGTCCCGTAAAGAATCGCCGGTTTCCATTGGAATGCCATTGGTAACAAGTTGGTAGGATCGTGGGAGGCATGGCATTCGTATTCTGGTAAGTCCGGTGGTAGACTCCAGCGATAAAACAACTGAACTCGATCCACGCTCTCGTCGGGCAAGAGTCCCATGGTGGTGGCGGCATCAACGGCAAACGTATCCACCACGGGCCACGAATTGCGCTCCTCGCGTTCTTCGACAATGTCCAGTAGACGACAGGCACTCATTTCTTGCCCGTTCCATACAGGTACCCACTTATGAAACTCGATGAAACGCAAAGGGATCCATTTACACTGTGAACGTTCCACGACCAAGACACGGTAAGAAGGATCGAGAAATACCTGCCACCCACTGCTAAAAGTTATGGATTCAGTGGCGACGAGAGCCGCCATCTTGAATTGCTTATTTGGACGATGCGATGAAGCCGTGAATAGGGACCGCGTCTTGCGACATCGTAGAACCTTTGTCGATTATGGGACGACGGACCGGCTCGGGACGTTCCGCTGCCGAGATCAACCCAATGGCACAATCCGTCGCTTATCGGCCCTGGGCAACCGGTTTGCTCGATTGGTCGAATCGTCCATTGCTCAAGTGGTGTCGGAAGAACGACAGCGCAAAGAAGCGCGTGTCATCCACACCTACGACGAGTTCGTGGACTGCCTTTTTGAAAGAGGGGTGACCGTGGCGAGGGCTACGCTAGACCCGGTTCACAGAGGAGACAGCGAAGGGAGGATGCACATGAACCTCGTTCGCGATGCCATTTCTGCCCTGTGGACTTTGTTAGGTGCCCAGGGGTGGCGTCTGGAACCGTTCCAGTGGCAATACCTCCAGAGTTACCTCCTGGGTATGTTCAAGCGACTCATCGGCAGTGAAACCGACCGTTACATCCACGAGGTATTGCAACTATTGCATTTGGCCACGCCCGAGATGACAACGTACGATCCCAGATTTCCCGACCCCAGAGTCGCTGACAGGATGAATCACATCTTAGAGACTCTGGGCCGAAAGATGGCTGTCATAGTGCTACCGAGACGGAGCGGTAAGTCTGTTGCCGTGGATCTGGCTATCGCCTTGGCCATGTGTTATGTAAGAGAAGACATGTTCGTGTTACTCATGGCCATCACCCTTGACACGGCTCGGTTGCATCTTGAGGCGGTGTATCGCCTATTGGAACTGATGATACGCCTGGATCTCGTTCGTGACGTGCGACTGTCCAAAAACGATCGCGACGTTACCCTCGTATTTGCGAGAGAGAAGAGAAAATCGACTTTCCACATCATTGCAGGAAAACCAGACGTGAGTATAATCGTTGTATTTATTTTCCTTATTGGTGTCAGTACCTACGTCTTTTATCGAGTTAGTGTTTTTCCAAAAATCAGAACAGACTCGATGGCTTTTCCAAAGCCACAGCAACAGCAACAGCAACAGCAGCCGCAGAATTTCACGTTCGATCTAGATACGCAACGTGCCGATCCATACAAGCGAACTTTTGTCTTTACCCTTCCCAAGTGGGAGGGGTGGAATGTTATTTCGTTGCAGGATCCTTGTCTTCCCTTGGGTACCTTGTTACTCATCGAACACTGCGATGTCACCAGTGCTGGAGCATGTGGTCATCCTTACATTTTGAGCCACGATGATGGCAGAATGGTAGGTAAGCGTCTTACGTACCTGGGTAACGCTAGCGTACCCAAACCGCCCCGGTTTCCCCAGTGGGCCGAATGGTCACCGCTCGTGCACGGCTTATGTGGTTTGGATGGTTTCGAGCGCAAGACAACCACCGGTGGCATGGAAGCCCTCAACGAAGAACGTTTCTTTGCGAGCGAGTGGTACATGACTTTGTCCGAGTTAGTGCGATCTCAAGAGGACAATAAAAGCCCATATAAGGTTCGCAGATGGCAACAGCTTTTCGAGGCACACGTTCCTCCTATTCTTCGCCACAAAAACACCATAAAGTTTACTAGCGTCATGGAATGTCTCAAGAGACGATACTTGGAATGCCCTCTGATTAAGATTCGCTCGGATCACGTTATCATGGATCTGTGTATTCACCTGCCATCATTCATTCGCGACGAGGAAAAAGATACAGAAGCGCCGCTACAGGTCGCCGTAACGGTGAGTGGGAAGCGTATCTCCTGTGTTTCTTCTCCCTTTCAGTTCTCAACTAAGTTTGGAAGACTTGACGAGTATCACAAATTCTACCTCCATCCCTCAACAGAAGGACTGCCATTCGAGGAGACTTTTCGGAGATTTCCCATCTCTTTTCATCGAGACATGATTGTCTTCCGGTAACCACTACAGCAATAAACGTAGCGTAGAAAGAGTTGAGTTATCACTGCGAAGATGCAGTGGACATTGTTGAGCTGTGCCGTGGCTGTCCTCACATCGCGCGTAAATTTCACCGATCCCGGGCTCGTGGAAGTGGACCGAAAGGGTGCTCTACTGCATTTCACTCCTGTGTCAGCCAGTTCACATTGGCTGCTTCCCTCGTTCCCCAACGATACCCATGTAACGGTGGGACCGGGAACGGTGCTTGTCACGAGAGGGGAACATGACAAATCAATATTCATCACGTTGGTTGGTGCCTTGCCATCGCCTATCGACCTATCGCACATCTCGACATTGGTTAGATGCGAATTGGGATGCGACGCCCGCTTGGAGGCAGTGGCATTCGATGAGCAATGTCAAATCGTTGCACCACCGGCCTGTGTTCGATTAATTCCAAAATTCAGACGTCTGGTGCTTTGTATTAGAACCGGTGAATTTCTTACCGATTCGTCCGTTGGTCCACCCTTTGTGAGCATCGACAATGCCGTCGAAGCAGCGCGACTCGTTGAAAAAGAACCTTACATTGTCACCTTCGACTGTTGAACTTCTCAATGAAGCGGCCGTGTTACCTGCAGTAATAGATGATTCGGTAGGCATCATTTCTTCATCGGAGCTACAGATCGATCCTTCCTCGCAACCACTGGGTTCTGGATCTTTTGCCACCTGCTTCCCGGCTCTCAAGAGGGCCACGCTCAAGTGCGCAGTCAAGGTCTACAAGTATATGGATTACGACCAATTCGACAGGGAGTTGGTAGCCATGTTGAGATGTAATCGTCATAAGAACGCCGGTGTCGTGGAACTTTGGTGGATTTGCAGCTCACCATCAGGGACGACGGGTTTGCCAAGACTCGTGATGCCTTTGGTCGAAGGAGTCACTTTGGGCGAATGGGTGTCGCGTTACAACAGGCGTTCAAAGCCAACCACCCTCAGGGTTGTGCTGCAATTGGTAGAGGCCGTTCAACATCTTCACGATACCGTGAATATCGTGCATGGTGACTTGGGTTGGAAGAACGTCGTGATTAACGTTGCACGCAACTGTCATCTGACTTTGATCGACTTTGGAAACGCCCGAGACGCGGCCAAGGGAAAACGACGATTGTGGGTACACGGAAATTATTTTTTTTCTCCGCCGGAGGCTTTATGCAGACGCCCGTGCGATCAGACCACAGCCGAATTGCACGTTCTCGGCGTCCTCTTGATATGCATCGCTCGCGGCAGAACTCAAGGATTGTGCGAGGCACCTCTAGCGTTCGAAGACGAAAGAGACGGAGGTGAAAAGAGCGCCATATCCTGCCTTGTTCAATTTTGGGGAAGAGGGAGGCTGTATCCGTACTGGAACAATTTTCTTGGGATGACTGGCGACGTGTTAGAGACGATCTCAGGAATGGCAGGCGCGACTTTATCTGACGATATCGGTGTAATAGGATTACATTTGGCTCATCCAATCCCTGACTCTCGCCAGTCTCTCACAGATGCGTTACGTAATTTAATTAACTTGAATACGATTGGTCAATAAAGGATATATAAGCGATTGAATCTGTATCCTAATATTTTATTTTTGCTTTGAACGGCAATCGAAAGGAGCAAGCATAAAAACCGAGATGAAAGTTGTCCGTGGAGCACCTCCATCGTATCGGGACGAGATGGACAAATTGAATGTTCGCAAGAGCGTTCGACGAGATTTGGACAGGGGTTTTTCCGTGGCCATAGATTCTCGTTGGGACGATTCTCTGAACGCGCTCGTCTTTACCGTAGTAACACCGTACGGCGAGAAATCGCAAATGACCTTGACAAATACAGACGTGCCTCGCCGTATCTCCAACATGTGCCCAGTGGTTCAAGACCCGACCCTTCTAACTCGCGACCCGTCTAGGCCAAGTGAGCTACTGGGGCAGTTTTTTCTCGACCCGACCCGAGTGGCGGAACACGTCAGAAAGCGAGGCATCAAGCCTTACGATTATGTCAACAAAGCCATTCACGATATTGAGTCGTTACCGGGAGGTTACGTCGGTGCTCAGTCGAGCGCAGAATGCTTGTCCAAGTTCGACTGCATGCAAAGGACGGCCACTGCCGTCTTCAGTTACGACATCGCCACGCCCAAGTTTGGAGCCGACGGTGCCAGCGTGGCCATCATTACTGGGGATGCGGCGGAGGTGTGGAACTTTTTTGGATTGGCCAAGATGCCTTTGCAGGACAGTCTACTAGAGGTATTTTGCAGCGCGATTGGCGTCAAGCCGGATGACTCGTTGGAGAAGCGGATCAACAGCCCCATGAAGCGTAGCAGAGAAGTCCCCCTATTTCAAGTGACCGATACGAAAAAGCAAGGATTGGATTTCACCAGCATTACAAATTTGGTGGTGCTGACGATGAACAGTATCCCTTGTATCTTAAACGACACTTTTTTGAGGCAGATCAATACAGTCTTGAGCAGCGTCTATCCTCTGAAAGAAGAACCAATCGTGCCCGGTTCCATCTTTCACGCCGTTAGCGAGAAACATCGCGATGGACTAGGTCACGATCAAGTGACGACACTGGGTAGCATTGTCACCCATGATCACTTCAATAACACCATGAGGCTCGCCCGAGAATCGAAGGGGCGGGTCGAAAGTTGCGTCAGTTACCACCGTCACTTGGCATGCCTTGTTTGTGGACAAGACCTGACCTCCAACGCTTCTTTGCTGCAAGAGGTTACCGATCCTAAAATGATTCATTGTGGGGTTGCCGTTCACAACGCGGGTAAATTCGTGACGACCCAGACGAAGGCTACTCGCCGATCATACAGCCTCGACTGTGTTCGAAGAGTCAAAATTCTGGGCAAAGACTGGCCCCAGTTCGATAAAGGCCAAGGAAGATTTGGAATCTTGACGAAGGACGAGACCAAGTGTATTTTTGAGCGCCCTTGTGTGATCAGCGAATGCCTCCGTCCCATGGTGCTCCCTGATATAGGTAACCAACGTAGCAAGTACGACAACGTGTCCTCTACGGTGTACGTGTTGGTCCCGTTTGATCGACAAGCCACCCTGGAGCGCTTGAAAGAGGAAGGCGTTCAAGATCCGCAGGCGAGCTTGTTGACTCTTCACAATGTCGTGGAATGCATCGTTCCCATTTACTCGAGTTCTGAGGGTTTGGTAGAGTACCGATGCGAAGCTCTGGCATTTCGCGGCAAACACACCATCTCGGTACAAGCATACGGAAAGACGCCCATGGGAGATGTTCCTCTCTACGATCCAGAGTCCACCACCAAACGATTGTCCATAGAAATGCTGGGAGAAGATGGCAAGGTTAGACTGCACCAATACAAGCACAAACTGGAATACAATCGAAAGAGATACTTTCAGACGCAAGGGACGATGCTTAGCATCACCAATTTTAAGCAATACAAGATCCCCGCGCCCGAGGGTGTAAAGCCCATGAACGAGCGCACCAAATGGGACAAGTACGGTTACACACTGGTCGGCGCCTTGGCTGCCAACTTTACTCGGGCCCATTATGCCGGTAGACCTCTATTACCTCCGGAGCGCTTGCAGTTTGGCGTCGTTTCAGACACCCGGGAACAGAAAGCGAGGAGCGACAAGCGCAAGTTGGATGCCGAAACAAAGGAAGAAATTGTTCGATTGCGCCAAGCCTTGGAGAAGGAACGCGAACGCACCTCTGAGCTATCAATGGAGTTGAGAATGGCCGATCTCAGATGTGAATTAAACGACATGTGCAACCAAGAGGAAAGGAGACGAATCGAAGAACTTGAAAAAATGAACGAAAAGATTCTCGAAGACTATTCTGCCCTCGAAAGTGCCAAGAACGAGCAAATACGAGACCTCGAGGCAAGTTTGGATGCTTGTAACATGAAATTGAAGAAGCGAAAGAGAGTCAAGCGACTAAAAGTCAGACCAAAAAAGAAACATTTTAACGCTAAAAAGCCTGACGAGGTCAAGATACACCGACAACAGGAGGGACCTGTTCTTTCGTGGTTACCAGAGTATAATGCAGCAGTATTAGCAGTGTAAAAACAAAGAAAATTAACCTAAAAGAAAATAAAAACGACAACATTGAAAGACTTTGCTTCACTTTATTGCATCGCCCTCAGTCTATCTAATCGAGAACATAACAGTTTGACTCAACGACCAAGACGAACAATGCCTTAAATAGTTACAACAATATTTTTTTTGTGAGATCAAAATAAAACGTCCGAATAATAACTGAACAAAAAACGCTGCGAACGAAACTCGAATGTCATCATTTTCTTTTTACACCAGGAATTAAAAAAATCTAACGTGTCATTAACTCAAAGAAACAAGATCACCGCTTCCTCGGTCGTCTTGGATAAGAGTCTCTTGTGTTACTTCCACAGAGTGGTCGTCGAATCCGGCTGTGTCAAAGTCACTAGGTCTTAACATTCCCAGAATATTGTCTATGCGATCCATCGTTTCTCTAGACGGTGCCTCAATGTCATTGTCTCCTTCGGTCGGCTCGACTTCTTCTAGTTGCTTATGTCGTTTCAGTCTAGCGTATCCAGGTCGGTCTGAAATAAGTGCCGGTATCCTTGCAACTTCAGAGAGAACTTTAGACGTTTCGCGAATCCCCGTGCTGCGAAAAAATCTGTCATAGCAAATGTCATACAAAGAATCCTCGTGGTGCATGGGATGAATCAATCGAAGCGGCCTGAGCAAATGTTTGCGATAAATCTTTTTAACGCGGATCATGTTCTTTCCCCGTTTTTTACCCTTGCCTACTCTTCGACGTTTTCTCTTCGGAGTGGTCATGATTAAGAAGTCAACTGTCCCGATTGCCTTAATGCTTTGAATGTGGTCTTGACCTTGTGGAAGAAACGATCAAAGTTTTCGCGCTTGGAAATGCTGATAAACTCCGGCCATTTGTGAAAAGCATCATATATTTCCTGTTTGCCAGGGCACCTTCCATTGAAGGATTCAACATACTTGACGATCAATGTAGTGTCCTCTGGAGGCCATCTGCGTCGAAGACGAGGTCGGCGAAAGCCAGGTAGAGACGTCGAAGACAGAACTAATCCTGGTGCCACGGAGACCTCGGTTGTATCGATCGCCATGGTTGACGGATGGGGTGGATCTGGAACAAAAACAATTGTGGGAGGCTCTGAAGTTTGTGGCGACACCGGCATCGGAGGCTGTGGGGTTGGTAATGACACCGGTGGCGATGGCTCTCGAGACGGCGCACTTTCCCTTTCGGTGCTACTGGTTGCAGTGCCACAAGGTGTGGTCGTAGAATGCATCCTGTTGTCTACTGGTTGTACTCCTTCTCTGATGCGTTGAATGGTGGTGTGTGTTCGCGCTCCAAGAGAAGTCAGATCTTCTCTCATGTACCAGATAGTGGCAGTCTTTTGAGAGTGAGCCAACAACTTTCGTAGGTCGTTATCGGCAATGCATTCGCGACCGGTCTTGCGTCTCTCTTCCATGTTTGCCTCTTCCACCATGGTTACGATGGCTTTTCGAAAGTCTGTGCAAGTGACGCGAGCCCCTTTTCGGACTCCCGACTTCCTCCACAGTTCACTGACGCGGTTTCCTATTGTACCCTGTTCAAAGGGCTCTCCGTCGATCTTGAGAAATAAGTGTGTCTCCGCTGGAGAGGCGACCACCGCAGGTCGTATTTCTCGAATATAAGTGTCGATAAACCCGTGAAGCCTCTCGTCCATCGTGACGATGGCCGGTCCGTCCATCTGCCGCTTATCTTTTGGTACAAGCATAACATAACAATCCGGGTAGTTGACATCTCGTCGGGCATGTTTAAAGTGTTCCAATGTGGCCGTTTCCAGTGCTTTGGGACGCGTGCTGCACGACACTGCCAGGCGGGCGATGAGATAGTCTCGAGCACGTGAAAAGCGCTGGATCCCTCGACGGTTGCCGTCCGTGCTAAAGAGAGCCTCCGCCTCGGCCACAACGGGTGATCTCAAAAATGCTTGAAGGTCTTCTCGCGTGATGCGTTGCTCGCACTCCTGGAGATAGTGTTCGTTGCGCAGCACGGCACTTTGTTTCAGAATGATGGATCGCCATCCCTGGAGCTTTCCAGTGATCTCATGCAGGACGTCTACGGTTTCGTCCGATAGCCGCGGTGTTCCCTCGACGAGACAACGACGTTTCTGGGTTTGAACGACAAATTTCAAAAACTTCTTGAAAGAGCCCATGTATGACATCAGGGTACCAGCTGTGATGGACGTTTGATTTTCGAGACGCGGAGCCACCCATAGATTCCACACGGCTCTTCCTTCCTCTGTAGCTATCACTGCAATGTCTTTGCCTCGTGGGTCCATGTCTTCCAGAATCTTTCGCATTTGACAGGCATGTTGACACCGAGTCTTTTCGTCTTTATGACCCTCGTCGATACTGCCCAGATGATCGTAAAACTTTACAAGGAACCAATGATGATCAGAGGTGATGCGTTGTGACAGATAGAATGCCTTTGCACCTTCCCCTGGGTAGTCTTCCTCTTCGTCGCCATCGTCGTCTTCGTCGTCGTCCGATTCTATACGAACGGATGTTGCCGCCGATGGCGGTAGCTTATAAGGCTCGTATGGTAACGACATCTTCATAACATCGTCCAACTTAATATCGTTTCTGATTTTATGTTTGTTTTTTAGATGGTTTCGCAAGTAGGGCGTGAGAAATGAGCAGCCTTCCACCGGACACCAGTGAATCAACAACCGATTGGGTCCCTTCGTTTCCTTCCCCTTGCTGACCATTTGCGCGATAGCGTTCGCTTCTAGGGGATCAACGTCCTCGCGGTGTTTCTTGGCTTTCAAGTGTCGCGGAAGGTCCCCTCCATAATACGTGCAGTCGGAAATTGGACAGTGAAGAAACTTCTGGTGTTCTTGTTTACTCATTTTTGCGTGTGTGAGCTGACTAACTGCTCGTTGCGGGTGGTTAGAATAACTCGTTCTTCTTCGTTTTATCTAGTGGTACAATCTACGTCACCTAATACGTGTTAAATTACTATTGATTCTCCCCGCATGTCCCTGACATGCCAAAATTACGACGCAATGGATCAACGCAATAAATTGCGCGATTGACGTCGCTACCTACGTAAATCTATTACGTAGAAAAATGTCCCTATAAAAATACTACCAACAGCCATCGTCCGCAAATCATGGCGTATGCTGACTCGCCCATAATTCTATTCAATTCAAAGAGGCTTTTCCATCATAGCAGCAAATTCATTAACAGCATGTACTGTATAGAATACCTTATTCGATCCTGCGAAGAAAATGTCGTCGCCGATTCCCGATGTTCCTTCTATTCTTTACTGTGGCATCCCGGACGGAAGCGAAGACACCAAGACAGCACTTCTGCAATCTGGGTCTTTACAGGCGGGCTTGACGCGGTTGGTGGATGCCAGTGGAACTCTTAGGACTGTCAATCACGAAGACCACGTTGCTCACCGCGAGGTTTATGTCATCCAGTTGGAGTGCATGTGGCCCAACGGAAAAGCTAGAGCAATCTTGGATCCCAAGCAAGGCACGACGAGTCTACGCAGCGACGGTTACGATGTTGCAATTCAGAACAAGCTTCGTGGGGGCTACCGCTTTGTGATACTCAACCCGTTTAAAGCAGTTTATCGCATTTCGTTTTTATCGCCAAAATCTTCCTCGCCAGTCATTGTTGCCTCGAGTTCGGACACGGATACTTCTTTGTATCGAAGGCGAGCAAAGGACGATCCACGAGAACCTCAAGACGAAGTGGATGCTCTTTTGTTAAAGCTCAATCCTTCTCGTAACCCGATAGACGACTTTTCGGTCGAAAAGGTCGCATTTAGTTATCGACGGGATCAAGTCTGGGCCAAGAATCAGCTCGTTGCCATCCTCAGACGAGTGTGGAGAGAGAATCTATCTGGACAGGAGTATTGCTGGAAATTCGTTCCGCTTAAGGAGGAGTCGGTTCGTGATATCAGCCTCAAAGTGCTTTATTGGTCTTTTGGTAGGAAAGCACCCAGAGCCGAGAGTGGACTCAAGGCCATGCATATTGCTTCCCAGTTGAATCAAGATGACAACACTACGATATGCCTCAGACCCTCTCATCTTCATCTGACAGGCGCAGTTGATCCCACAACTTTAAAACAGACTGCAGACAGTTTATCGAGCCTCTTGGAACAGATGGGACTAGGGAATGGTGTATGATAAATTAAAAAAGAACAATCATGACGTCCATTGTGCATTAAAAGCTTTATTGTCTTGTCATGAGCTAGTGCAAAAATTTATTCGCCGTCTTCTCTCGTTCGTTTCACACCTCTACTCCTTAGTCTTGTTTGTCTACCATCCTGTCTTAGAAACTCTTTGACTGTCGATACAGTGGGTCCTAGTCTCAGAGATCGATATCTGTTCTTGACTCTATCCATCCACTGATCCGTAAGCGCTTCCACTTCGACTTGGACGGCCTTTTCTCGAGCATCGTAATTGCAGCCGTGAATGACAGCGCAACGATCTTCGATATCTTGCAGCTTTCCCGAACTGGCCAGGTATTTTCTTGTTAGGTACCTGGTCTCGTGTTGCGGTGGGAAAGTTGTGGCTATCTCACCTTTGACACCCAGGGTGCTCGGATGGCCCTCACGAGTCATGGCCAGACTGGCCGTGATAAAATCTTGCTCTTCTTTGGGGGGCAGATCAAAGCGAGCAAGGTGACCGCCTTGCTCCGACCTGACTTCGTCCACTTTGATCACGTCAAAAGTAGATCCCTTACCTCGTTTGTTGAAGCACAGCACCGTTTTGCGGTCTGTCAAATTTTCGCGCATACAGCGAGAAACGAATTGTCTGGGTAAATCTGGAGACGTAGCCGTGGTTGTGCAAAACAAATCTTGGAGTCGGGACAGGATAGATAGATGGAGCCACGCGCCCGAATCGGTGCCGTCGAGATCTTGCTCCCATACCAGTGCGTCGGCCACTGTGGTATACTTTATGTCGATACCCGGCAGGTGCGCATCCTCGAGCGTTTTCATTAGCCTTGGTTCTTGGCTTGCATTGAACGTCCAATATTCGATGGAATGGCCGGTACTGGGTCTAGAGTCTGGTGGAATGCAAACTTGCCGCAATCGTTGCGCCGTCTCTTCTGTTATGCCTAGCCGGAGTATCGGCAGCGCTTGGTGTACATACACCGTAGAATCAGTCTTGTAAAATGGCAAAAGGCTTCGTGTCGGGTCATTTGATCCCGCGACAGTTTCGAATGTATGACGCACTAGGACTTCTACTATTGTAGCGACTAGTACGGCACACTGGTTCATCTTTTGCACCTTGACATAGCCCTTATCCTGCATGACATTCCTAGGATCTTCGGAACACTGTAGCATCCAGTTGCGCATCAGCTTTAGCCGAGCATGGTTAAAGTCACAGCTCACTTGAACGGGCTTAGCGTTGGGAATAAAATTGGCGATGACTTTGTCGGCATAACGGCATGTCCACTTGTTGGGGTTAAGATGACTCAAAAAACCAAAGAACCGATTCTTGTCGACTCCGTAATGACTCACATCCAGTGTGATCATCTCGTTCGAAAACCTCGGGTCGTGCGTGCAGTTGGGGCCTAGTTCATTCACTACCGTCGTGATTCTGTTCTGAAAATCGTCAGTTAACCAAGTCACGAGATTCATCATGTCCAAACCCATCACAACCTCTGCGGCCATCTTGGCATCGAAATTCAGTTGAAAGAACGACGTGCCATGTCCGGCATCTCGCGAGCGACCTCCTTGATGATTTGTGCTAGTGACGACGTGTATTCCGTCACGGGTGATGGATTTCGTCATAGCTTCCACGATGTTTTCAATCTCTTTGGCCTCGAATGGGATACGTCGATCATTGAGAACATCGCAGATTCGCGTGTACGTCATGTCTGGTACGACAAAAACTTTGCGGCCGTCGCTGGTCGTCTCCAAATTAGCAGGATCTATCAGCGACCTTGCGAGGGCACTATACGCCGGAAACGGGTTCTGATCCAGACACTCCATTGTGACAACTGCTATGTAATCTGCGGGACTGGGGCAAAACACCTCCTGGATGCGACGCACCAATTCGTGCAACGGCATCTTCTTGAGATCGTCCACCACCATCTGCATCATGCGCTGGTTGTATTCGTCCAACGTTTCCGCCGAAGCGTTGTGTTCCTCCCACGGCAATCGGAAAGTATCCACGCATCCCATGACGGTTAACACCGCTTGATGGTAAGCCAGCATGCGAACCAATAATGGGATGTTATCGAGACGCCGACCCCGTCCTCCAAAGTTGGCATTCAGGTGCATTGCGTGAAATTCTTGGTCTATTACTTTGAACACGAGTTGTTCCATGTTATTCAGATAGTCGACATCCTCGAGAGTGCATCCCACGAACTCGAACATGGATACCAGCGAGATGGCGAGCATTTTGAAGATTTCAAAATGTCCGACCTTGAATTGATCCATGCGCTGAAAAATGTCCCCTACCGATAGTCGATCGCCGGTGGCCGTCGTGTTGTTGATGGTGTGAATGATCATGCGATCGCGCAGCGACGGACACAGAGGCAAATGATTAGCCAAAATGACGAACACGCAATCAAATATGACGTTTTGCACATTCTGACGGACCTCTTTCTTGTCTTTGGACAGACCCCTGTACACGACACTCGTACCCGAATCGTAAAAATTTTTCAGCAGGGTCGCCTTCTCGCTGCCATCGGTCTTGAGAGAGCCCGATTTTTCACTATCGCCCAATTCGTTTACGAATCCGACACCTTTACAATGCATGAGAGGATCTTCGTTCGTCGACTTAAGCGAGGCAGTGGTAACAGAATCCATCTCGCGAACCATTCCTTGAAGACACAATCCATCCGACTCGCTGATGCCGTGCAAGACGGACTTGGCAGCCGTTGTCTTCCCCGTCCCTGCTGGCCCCTGCCATCCGACCCATATGTTTTTTCCGTTGATGATGACACTTGACGTCACAGCCAATCGAAGCTCCGTCATCTCGACCTTTAGAGTAGCATGCGTTGCCGCAGAATACGACACGAAATCGTTGAGCAACAATCCGTCTGACATCTCGATCTCTGCATCGAATGGATTGTGAACGGCCAGTATGAATTGCCCGGTGAACTTGTTCTTTAGACTGTTCAAGTGTAGTGCGTGGAAATTGCGGTGCCCATCCAAAAGGGTTGCGTACGAACCAACAAGCGACTCCAAAGATTTACCCATGGGCTTGTTTGGGTTTCGCACAGCATCTTCGATCAACTTGCCGGTTAACTGGGCAAAGGGTCCTTGGTAAAGTTCCCTGACTTTGCTACCCGGCTGGAACGCATCGGCTAATTTTTCCAAGAGGTTACGAATGTCTGTAAAAAGTGGATACTTGCGAGTAACGTCATCGATCATTCCTTGACGTTGAATCACGCCACCTTGTACGTCTGTTATATCTCTTACCCCTTCCTGTCTCATCATCAAGCTGTATGCTTCGAGCTGACGTTGCATTTCATTCATATTGTCCAGCGATTTCTGGTCGATGAATTCTCCTAAGAACTGCATGCCCTTGTCGATCACGTCTTTGGGAAACACCATCGTGTACAGGGGACTAGCGAAAGGCCCGAGTAAGTGCTCGGCCAAAACTCGCCAGGCGATGCCACTCGTGAAGTCCAATCGAAATCGAAACGACGCTCCCTCTGACGTCGGACCGAACAGACTCTGCCAGTTGTGCCTATGGGCTGCATTTTGCAAACATTCGAGAAGTGCCTGATTTTTGATTGTGAGTCTCGGAGCCCCCGTGACGTGTATGATCGCACGAGCAAACTGTTTCTGATCACTTGAAATGGCGTGTTGAATCTGTGATTCGTCTAGTCCGATGTCTTTGCCATTGAGAGCGATCAGATCTCTCATCTCTCTGTAAGACCGAGCCATGCGAAACGAATGCTCAAAAAGAAAGGGCCCTGACATCAGGGTGAGAAATCCTTCGGCAAATTCCGTCGTGTCGTCTGTGTTCAGAAGCGCTAGCATGGTGCGTCGCAATTGGTTGTAATGGCATCGCTCGAGTGGCTCGACCACATTGCCATCGGTCTTGTCTTCGTCAAGGTCTTCAGCTTCTGTTTGAATATGACATACTCTGTGATACGTCATCAAAAGTCTCCTCAATTCATTTAAGGTCGTGTAAGACCCGAAGACCCCGGCAGCATCTCTGCCATTCGCGCCCGTCGTTGAATTCGTAAGTCCCTTGACGGCATCGAAAATCGACGCTTCGGTCTTCAAGATGTCCAGACACAGCGGGCTAACAAACAATCGTCGGACATCGAGATGTTTGGCATTGATCATCATGGCCAAAGTCAAGCACGTAGGAAATAACTCGTCAATTGCCTGCCTGTCAAAGCCAAAATACAATACGTGTCCGGCCACGACCTCTTTGCGCACTAGTAAATTACCCGGTACGAGCCTTTCTTTTTGCTGCACGAAGAAACAACATTTTAACTCTGCGTTGTAAAAGATGCGATTGATCATGTAGAGTAGCATATACAGTTCCAAGATTGTCCTGTCGGTTGTATCGGGCGAGATCCAATGTGTGTAATTGCTGTCGGAGGCGTTGACGTCCAGTAAGAGGAATCGGAGATCATCGTCAAATTCGATCGGTCTAGTGAGAGGAGTCGGTGGCACGAAGTTGACAGAATTGATCGGAACATCCTGGCCAAAGAAACGAACAGGTCTTGAGCATTGTGAACGCCTGCTCATCACTTTTCACTGTGGATAAGGTGCTTAACGTCAATGACCATTGCAGTATCTTTCTTAAACCTTCGAAATCAAAACCGACACCAATTGGGTTTTGTACAACTCCAGCTTTGGGTCATAATTTTACGCGAGGGTACTGGTTTTTATTCCTTGGACCCAGCCATGACGACTTCAGGCTCTATCTTGCCCGACGATGGTGGTGGACGTGTATGCCAAGGGTGTACCGCATCAGAATGTGATTACATCCTCACCCTCTTTACGTATTCTTGCTACACCTATCGGCATTCGTTCTTTCGAGGCGATGCGTTGTTCCTGGCCGCTCAAACACTGGACCACAAAACTGTGACAATCGAATTCCCTCGAGTGCCATATCGCTTGTACCTCACCCCTTCAGACTTTACAGTCATCCAAAAACAAGGCGGTGTTCCGGATGCGGAAATTCGCTCCTGTATTCGGACCTTGGATTCCTCGTGTTCCGATGGTCAGGAGTTCATCGAGGTACGGGTTTACTCTCGAATCAGATACTTGA
The DNA here is from genome assembly GCF_958299795.1 of Porites lutea. Lineage (NCBI taxonomy): Eukaryota > Metazoa > Cnidaria > Anthozoa > Scleractinia > Poritidae > Porites > Porites lutea. Next base: position 492,029 of record NW_027332289.1, read on the forward strand.
ACGTTTACAAGCGACTGGTGGAAAATAACCTAACCCTGGCCATCGATGGGGCCCATGATGCCTTGAACGGTCTTGATGCAGTATTGAATCTCGGCATCCCGGGAGCATGTGCAGTCCTTCGATTTCGACGTTCAGCCGCCAAATTAGTCGGCGAATCACACTGGCTTGTCGAGGAACCTGCAGACATCTGCGTTCACGGGGTCTCGCCACGGATGCCCCTCTTTCGGAATGTAGTGGCCATGGAATGGAATGATGACCGCACCTTATCGATTGGCTTTGCAGACGGTACCGAAAGGAGAGTTGTGACTTTCGAGATGAGAGACATCCTGTCGAAGATAAGGCCTACAGTTATCTTGGTCCGCAACAAAGATACCACCTTGCAGCAAATTGGCGAAGGTGCCCCAGGGTTGTTTTACGCTCTATTTTCCTCGTTGCCGCGTTCTCGTCCCGAATATCCTAGGGCCCATCGACCATTTCGTCCAGGGCTAGGGGTCTTTGTGTTTGACGTGGTCTCCATGACAGGACTGAGTCCAAACGTCCCACTCTGTCGATGGGTTAGCGCATACTTCTCTCAGAGGTGGTTGGAGGAACGATGGAATGTAGCTGTTACCTTGCACACGACTATACACGACTCTCTTGGTGCATATGAGGCATTCACGGCAGCCATGGTCCTTCGCTACGCTTCTACTCGCACGGTGTGCGAAATGACGGAGGCAGCGCGGGCGTCTTACGAGGGAGGGCACACGATAGCGCCTCGACCAGCGTACCTGCTTGAACAACCTGTAGCGGAGTTTGACTTTGTCAGCATGTACCCAACCATCGCTCAGACCATCAATGCTGGTAAAGATACGTACACTCCAAGTGGCGGAGATTGGAACCTCGGAACAGTGGGTGGATTTACCATCGCTCGCCGTGGCTGTCTCGCAGACGCTTTGAGGGAACAACTGGAAGAACGAATGCGCATCGTAAACGATCCGGCCATGCAGGGACGCGCGCGTTCTCTAAAACAGACCATCAACGCCATGGTAGGTATGGCAGGAAACAGAAAAAACCCTTACTCTGATACCAGAGTTGCAGGCTGCATAACGGCCACAGGACGACGGCTTTTACAGGCATGCCATCGTGTAGTTGCCACCGACACGCTGGCTGGCTATACGGATTCTTTGTTCTTGAAGCTACCCTGCGTATCCAGCAGTGAAGATCCGCTGTACTCTTGGATGTCACGTTCGGTCGTGGCCGAACACCAGGCTTGGTTTATAACTGTCATCCATAAAGAATTGGAGAGCATGGCACCGACCGTTCAACATGGAACGGAGTCTTCTCTGCGATTCGAGTGCAAGCAAATGGCGATGGTCGCATTGTTCACTGGCGCAGCACACTCTTACGCTGTCGGCCACTTGATTTTTCAAGACGGCGCGACTGAAAATCCCCTAGTGGACATCCAGGTCAAAGGGTCCCTCAAGTCAGCGGCGATGGGATGTATCCGTTTATTTTAGGAAGCCCTGGTCGACATCAGCATTGCAGGATATTTTTTTCTGGCAGATGAGAACTCTTCGCATGTACACGAGATTAGAAAATTGGCCGCACTCGTCCCCATCCGTGTCATGACGAATACTGGATGGAAACAAGCCGTTGAGGTGACGACTTCATCCGAGCCACACGGTATGACCAATGCCATCGTACGTTATGCAGACGACACTGAAAGTCATCATTGGTTTCTTCCCGAGGCACATGTAGACAAACTTGTCGAAGTAACGCACGTGATTTGCCCGGATGAAGTTTGGTCTTGTGTGGATCGACGTCGTTTGGCTATTGTGGCGACCTTAGAGACGTTTTATCGTCAGTTGTGTCAGGGTCAATTGCCTCTTAGTGCCTATGCCACGGATAAGTCGGGGCATGTATTGGTCAAGTTGGACGATGGTCAATCCAAGTGCGTCCAGTTATGGGAAGCAGCAAGAAACGGGCTACACCTCGATTTAGAAAACTACTCTAAGCGATGGATGGAGAAGTGCGTCGAGAATATCAATTGTGATATTTGTCATCTTTCTCTGATAGATGCCGCTCAGAGTCGCTACGTCCCGGGACAAGACGAAAAGGGCCCGGCATTGTTGCACGAATCTTGCAGTCCGGCCTATGCACTGTCACTCGATGAAGTTGCCCCTACGCACTTGTCGTCGCACATCAAGACTGCCATATCGGCGATTCTTGTCGCTGGTTCAAACAATGCGTTACAAGCCGTGGACCGCTTGATCGCTTTACGCAAGATGGTAGAGAGTGTTTCCGTCAAGGAAATGTTGCCATCGGAACCCTACCAGCAGATACTCGAGCAAATTAAGGCTAACGTGGCCGATGGCAAGTCTTCGAAAGACTACCTGGATGATCGCCAGGCATTCTGCTGCATTCCCGATGGCCAGCACTCTTGGTTCTGTTTACCCACTTTGCCAAACTCCAAGACCGTTCTCGATCTTCTTTACCGAGCAATGCGAGTCCTGGTTAGACGTGGAAAGTACGCTGGTGACGATGCTGTCATGAAAGCGATCGATTCCTATCCTGCCCATCGTCTGCGCGTCGCACCTCCACCCATCTTGTTGGCGGATGGGACAGCCCCCTCTCCGGCGTGGCAGGAAGTCATGAACAAATCGGCAGAGTCTGCTGAACGCCCAAAATTCATAACATCCACTCCATTTCATTGTCAAGTATGTTGTAGGGCCTTTAACCTGGACATAGGCGCCTGTGGTCACTTGGCCTGCAAAACGTGCTCCAACGGATGGAAAATTTGTGTGATCTGCAGAGTTGAATGGCACGGGTGGAACTTTTCTCGAAACACACAAATGAACTACCATCCATCCGTGTTTCCACTAAAGGAATGGTACGAAGAACTACCCACCACTAAATGGCGCGTATACTGTGGCCCAGAGGAACTGATCTACGACTCTTCTACGAGACACATCACAGCTCTCGCTCGCGGTGAAGCACTTAGCTAAAAAATGACACACTATGTATGCAATTTTCAACTGTAATAAAATGGGAAACTTGCACAACTTTTTCTTCTGTTTGCCTTCTTTTTATAAAGAGTCTATGGTAATTACAATAAGAATAATAATAATAATAATAAAGTAACATATATATATATGATATATATATTATATAAATATATATTATATATATATATATATATATATATATATATTGTATTATATTTCAGTCATTATAAGACTTAAGGTAGGAAACTTGGCATTTCATGACTTTTATTTGCTCCGCCATTACCGCATACGGGCGTCTTGTGAAGTCTGCAAACAGTATGCTGGCTTTTCTTCTATCCCTGGTTTGTTATAATCTGTGAGATTACTAAAATTACCCTCTCTAGAAGTTTTTGCCATTCTCTTAGTAATGTTGCATTGATTTCGACTGGTTTGAGATGTCCGTTATTTGGTCCGCTGCTAAAACGCGACCCCGGTAACAGAGACTCGGGTGGCTTCGGTTCTGCGACTAGCCTCTTTGCTTCGCTGTTAGACAGAACAAGGGGACGTTTTCTTCGAGGCGGAAGCACCTTTCTAGATCGTCGCTGATTTTTCTGTCGATACCGCGGCGTCTTTTTAGGTTGCCGCTGATTTTTACTTCGAGGGTGAAGAACCTCCCCAGCTCTTTCCAGGGAAGACGGCTCTAGTATCACACCCCTCTTAGATCCACTGTCTGATTCCACGACGTCACCACTACTTAAAGGAAACGGTGAGAGGACTTGGCGCCCAATGCCTACATAGACCAAGGATCCAATCTTACTACCATCGACCAAATACACTCGAGTTGGATTGTCGATATTATACACTGAACCCATGGTCGTCATGATCGTTTGGCTTCTCATAGGAACATTTTCGATTGTTCAAGTGCGATCACCGGTTTTGACGGAATCTGTGTCTCCTCCGTGGAATCTGCCTAATTGGGGTATTTTGGTTACAACTACAAAAACAATATTGGTACCAGAAGGAGTCGTATTAAGCACACTAGATCCAACCCGCGATAAGACCTTTCGATTACATCGACGGCCACCCAAAGGACCAAGTGACGATGGATCTCTCCGAGAAATGTACAAGCTGTGATACTCTTTTCGATACAATAGCCAAGACATCGAGACTTGAGGTTATTCAAGCCACCACGACTCGGAGACAGGACTGCTGCGTGGGATTTCTAAATCTCTCTAAGTTGTCGACAATACAACCCCTGGACATCATGGCATTGAATCATACAATACAATCCTTTCAGTCATGGGAACAGTTTCGTCTTGTTGCCTTCACGAACGACAATCATGGAAAGTGCTTGGGGATCATTCACGATCGAAGATTTACCGAACATGAGACGTCTGGAGACATGACAGATCCTCCACCAACTCCCTCTTGGCAGCGAGGAGAACCACGCATGTGTCTGTATGACGAGGAAACGTTGGCGGAAGTGACACGCAAGGTGTCCAAAGGCAACTTCATGTTCAGCGTCATTCCAGGAAGCAACCTAGGAACGATAACTTGCCAGTGCCCTGTCTCCAATCCAATGTTCGACTTCACCGCATGGATTGACGAGTTGAATCGACTGGGCAAGTATCGCGTTCAAGGAATTTGGTGCTTTCTCAATGTGAACGTCCCCGACCACAGTTTCTACGTGGAGGTGGTTATTAGTTGCGACGAACAGAGATGGGAAAGAGAAATCCAGCAAAGAGCTTTTTGGAGACGGTTTCCCTGGCATATCATTTGTACAATAACCCTTTTCGTGTTAACAAGGTTATTATGGAACGCGCAATCGATAATGCCCTTCTGGAAAAAGTCTTAACTTACATTCCCTTCGTGGTCTACGATGGAAAAGCAAGATCTTTTGTACTCTGCGTTCATCGAGGATACGTGGATGCGACTGGGTTAGGATTGGAACACCAGCACGTGCGTTTTGCCAAGCTCCTTTCGGCCGTTGTTAAAGGTCGAGACATCCAAGTGGCTTGGCAGGCTCTGGAACACAGCGAACGTCAAGCCCTCCACCTGGCGTGTCCGGAGATGACGATCGTCGAGACGGATTGCTCTGTGCTAAAATCCCGACTCTCGTCGACTACAGAGGTACATCAGCTAGTAGCGTTCTTTCAGTTCGTGGCCTACGAGGGACATTGCGACATGGCCCTCATCGGCCGGACTTGGCGTGTACTACAGCTAGTTGCCGCAGCAGTAAGAGGAGGAACTCGGGCTTTGCAGTGGACGACGAAAGCGTGGCAGCGTCTGACCACCGAAGAACAAGATTCCTGGACAAGACAGTTTGGTCCACTTGGTCATGAACCGAAAGAGATGAAGAAACAACTGAAGACATTTTGTTCTCGATACGTCGACGATCATCCATATCTAGACGATCTGGCTATCTGCGAGAAACACTACGATCTCTTGGCGTTCCATGCCCTCGTTCAAAAGACCATAGGTCCGGTACCTAAAATGACACAGATACCCGGGGTAACTTGGGCAACCCGTCGTGCCTTGAAAGCGATCGTCGACAAGGACAATGTCCCATTCCCTCTGGCCGTTGTAGCCCTCGTCGTCGACGATGGGGACGTCGTGTCTGCTTTGAGAGACTACCTTGGATACTGGCGGGGAAAAGAATCCAACGCGGTTTTCAAGAAATGGGATGGCGAGTTCTGGCAAGGCAAACCAGCTGCCGTCTTTTACATTACATCGGTGATACAGCGGCACGCCCGTCTCAAGAGTAGTCACGTGAGGCTGGTACAGCTTGATCAGGCGAAACAGGGGGACTGGTGTCCGTGTCGAACAGCGGCCCTGTACTGCAAAGACTGCCTGGAACTCAAGTCTATCCCAAACTTTTGCCATCCACCACCGGGTCGATCTATCGCATTTGACATCAATGCCGACCGAGTCGTCTGTCAGATGTGCAAATCCACGCGCGTCATCCAAGTACCTCTGCTCAATCCTCTAAACCCATCCACTACCCTATCCATTTCCCACCCCGACCGGAGCCCGTTACACATTTGCAATGGATCTCCCTTTTGCTTCAGCAAGACCAGTCACGTTGGCAGTTGCAGAGCATGCGAAGGTTAACTCGCCTCTTTTTTTTTTTTCTTTTAGTGTATTTATTTGAACAACAGAAATAAAATCGATCGCAAAAAAATATGACGCGTCGTCGTAATCTTTCCTTGGCCCTCCTGGTCCACCGATCTCGATGGCTTGTGACTGCAAACTCTGCGTGCAGTAGTCTTGCTCTATTTTGTGCTGTGACCTGCTTGATCTTGTGTATCTTCTGGTCACCCGTGTTTTCTCCACGCCATCGGTATCGCGCTTGCCTAGTCTTTCAGATCCACCCGTCATATAAAGGGACGGTTCGACTACATGCTTGTTCCCACAATTGGTCATGGCCACTTCTTCCGACCTCCGCCGACGTCCCAGTAGAAACGAGTACGCCGATTCACCTACCGACCACTTGGTCAACCCTGCATTTTCTCGGGCCGACATTTCCAAGCCGTGTGGCAGGTTGGCACCACGTTCCGCTCGTAAACGTTTCTTCCATGAAGTGCTTGCTGCCTTGCAAGACGGTGCGACCGACGTTCCGAGGGTACACGTTCAAGCCCAGCTCTGCTTTGCCTTTTTTGTGATTGTAGCATCCATGGGGATCATTTTTATCGCAGTCAGAACATCGCAAGAGGAACAATGCGTCAACCGGTTTGGCGACTACGATCGGCCCTGTCCTCATGACCACAGCGAATGGTGTTATCAGCGAGTGGACGTTCACGGCAGAGTGCTGTTCACGCGCGATCTCAACGGTTATCATTTCGAAATGAATCCCAACTGTAGCACTGAAGCACCAGAGGACGATACGATGAAATGTCGCGGAGAATGGTCTTTCTCTCGAGAGAAGGAGGTAGTGTGGTACATGCGCAAGTACCTTAACGTCACCTCTGATACCACGAGCCTCGTGAGTCTTCCGGGACTAAAAGATAACAATCTCCGTCTAATGGCCATGCGTTGGATTCCCCGTGCGAGTGATCCCCAACGATCAACGTGGGTTTTTTCGTCTGCTGCGATTCCGCGGGACGACTTTCCGGAAGCGGAACTCGTGATAGACGGGACGGTGGTGATCGGTCAGATTGTCGCTTCCAGCAGGTGACTCAAAGAGTCTGTGGCATCTCCGGCAAAGTGTAGCGAGAGTAGATCCCGAATCCATGCGATGCACAGCTGCAAAATGGTCTCGCTGGTACCCCGAGCAAAGTACCGGCCATCAATGACTGCCACCACCCCGCAGCCATCTACTGCAAAACAAAAGCCGTTCACATCTTTGCGATCGTCAGCTCGAAAGAGATTTGGCAAGCACCTTGCATCACATCCGATGCTATTCAGGTAAAGGCGAAACAGTCCAGACACGAACACGGCTTTGAAGAAGCGGTCGCGAGGATCACTGGATCGCAATTCGAACACTGTCTTGTTGGTGACTTCGGAGATGGAGCGGTCGTATACCAAGATATCTCCGGGTGGGATGCCAATCGCGTACATGAGTTTTCTGGAGTCGATGTAAGGTCGAAAGATCCGCTGGCGACCGCGAGTAAGAGGGTCTAATACTAGGTCATTAAAAGTATCAATCAAATGCCTGTACTCTGTATCTTGCAAAACCATGCCTCGCAGATTTCGGCGCAAGCGGTCGCATGCCGCTCGGTCGGTTGCCGGATCGATAGATGGTAGCGGTCCAGCTCGACTGCTTCGGCTGCATCGTCGCGCCAACGCGTCGATGATGTTCACAAGGCGAAGAAGGAGCCACTCATTCACCCCTTTGCAGGATGTGGCTTCTCTTCGCTTGATAACCACCTCTTGTATGGCAGATCGAATGTCGGACAATTCTGCCCGTTCTTCTCTGCAGTCTCTTAGAGCCCTCGAAGACATAAGTCGGGGACCAAGTGTCCAGCATCTGGTGGCAAGGGTGCCAGTGACGCAGCGAGATGCGTACAGGAGACGCGAACGATTTCGGCCTCGGGTGCGAAGGCATGGTCAAATCGACACTGGGTGCATGGAATGGGAGCAAAGACCGACCCGGTGGGCAAGCAACGCTGCGTACACAGGAATCCTGCAGAGGACATGGTCGTCTTTAGCGTTGTAAGCAGATCTTCATCTGAACGCCAAAAAAAATCAAAAAGTAGCCGTTCGGTCACCAGCGAATCCAGGTCACGGGTATTGGCTGCCCGTTTCATCGCCTCGGCCACGAGCTTCACTCGCTCGGGATGTTTGTCGTCGACAAACACTTCTATGACCAATACCTCGATAGCACACAGACAGTACAAGACGTTCCACCGGAACTTGACGGGACATTCATCAAACCTGTCGACGAGTTGGCGGCGACAGTCTTGAAGTTCGCTCAGCGCAAGGAAGATACCATCGCAAGTCCTATCGCTGTCGAGAATCTCCGTCACCGAAGTATTGCATTCCGCCGCACGGAGCCTGATCAATTGTAGGGCAAAGAGCTGGTCCGCCAACACGTCCGTTATGCTCTTGAACCAATCGGCCGTCATTGCATTAACAAACTCGGCTTGTCCTACTCTACTGTAATATTGTGACCACGGTGCAATCATGGCCACGGCGTTGGTTCCACACCCGTATGGACCTCATGCAAACCCACGGACGTACGCAATGGTGCCCACAAAGGATCCCCTGGGATTCGTTCGAGCTGACAACGACGGAGTATCGCCCTTTGCCAGAAACAGCGCCCTCCTGTACAATCACCGGAACGGTCGCGTACACGGTAACCTGGTCGGGTTGTTACGGGGCGGTTCATTCGGCCAGGGGGTCGACCATGTTCAGTATCAGTATAGCAACACGGTGACCCTAGACGAGACGACACCAGTCGATGTTACTGCATTGCCATCGCGGATCTTCTTTGGAGCGCTCAACACGTATGATGGATATCTGGGCCAACACAACGACTTGCGATACCCGTTCCCGGTAGTCATGTTGGATAGTCAAAGGAGCAAAATCGTGTGGCAACATAGACAATACAAAGAGGAGGTATTGCCTCAGGTCACCGTTCGGTCCATAGTGCCCAGTTTGAGAAACAGAGAGCAAACCTGCGAGATTCACCTACAACAAATCGGCGGTGGCGTCGAACTCACGATCGAATCTATCGTTCACGGAGATGATGTGAAGGTACAGAGCGAGATACTGCGTCGCATTCTGCAACTCGAGTTAAGTTTTGCCATGACGATGAATTTTCACATGACAAATGCCTTGGCTACGGCTCCTTCGCTTATCTGTCGGTACTTGCAGCGAATGTGGAACGAAGTCGACGACATGCTGAAGGGAACACACCCGAATCCGGCCAAGTGGGTCGATCAAGTACTATCGCGGCAGTTGCTGTCCTTCTGTCCGTCTCAAGTCGGCAGGGTATCCAAGCGTCATCCGATTCGTGATTTGATCAATAGCTTGAAGATCACCTCGCCCGCAGATGACAAAGGTACGCTATTTTTGGCCACCACGTCGACCGTGGCCGAACTGTTGATGGAGAGCAAGAGACAATACCGTTTCCCGAGTCCCAACGCGTTTTTTACCTGGAAGACGACCGTTCGAATCGCAAGACCTTCAAACCTTTGCAGTCCTTTCCTGGTGTTACCAAGATAGAAGAGTGGCAATTGCCTTTCATTCAAGTGGATGGTCAAAAGATACCCATCTTAAAGATGCCCGATCTACCGGACAAGAAAGGTGTGAACAGGTCGTCCTTTGTCAACTTCGTGACCGCGATGTTTGCAACGCCCATCGGATATGCCTTGAGCCACGTTCCAGATGTCGCAGAATTTCGCCAGGTCGATTTCAACGCAGTGCGAATGACGGTATTCGACAAGGGCGGTCAAGACGGCGAGATACAATGGCATCGAGACATTTTGTGTCGCAGTGGCCTCAACGATCCAGCGTTGTTCGATCCTCATGAGTACGACCTCTCCATGTTGTCGCTAGAGGGAGGCGAGGCTGCGGCAACTGCTTTCAGGGAATGCTTCAAAAGTCAAGAAGAGTACGACAGAAAGGTGTTCTCGCAAGCCGGGATAACGGCTCGCGACAGGGAATTCAACCTATGCGTCTCTAATCACGTCTTATAAGTGGGTAGGTCTTTTGGCAGAACCATTCCAAAAGACGGTGTATTCTCCGGCAACGACCCGCACAGTAACTTCAGGGCGACTGGAATCGATGGAAACCGACCCCTTTGCACGGTTATGGGGTATCTGCAGGCTGCACGCAGTGCCATTGCCAATATGCACGACATTGACAAAGGTGCCGAAAAGGTGTTCAAACCCTACATCGAGGCATGTCTACGTATCCCATTCACGAAAAAACTACCGAAAACCACAAAAGATGAACTCCATATACAAGACAAAGCCGTGCTCGACTGGGTGACCAAAGTGCCAAACCTCGACACTCTTTTATTGGACGAGCTACAGAAAGCCGAGGTTGGTACGATAGAGCCCTCTTTGCTCGTCATCCTGCTAGATGTTTTCAGAGGCGGTGGCATTTCTAAGTGGATGAATGTGCCAAGGGTATTTTTTGCCATCCTCGAAGCAGCAAACGTTGGTGCCTTCACGGCTTCTCTACACACGGGACTGGAATCGCTCTCTGCCATCGGCTCATTTGTAAGCTCTACCAAATTCCAGCAAACGGTCGAAAAACTGAGAGACGTTCACTCTGCCATTGGTTCATTCTGTCGTGATACCATGGCCTCGTTTGCAGTCGAAGACACGAACGTCAACGCGTACATCTTTTACGAGTTGGCGACTGTCGTACCAGTAGCCCACAACAAAGGAGAAGACGCCGCAACCCCCCGAGCCAAATTATGGATGAGGCGCATGTTTCTCGAGACGGTCATGAACTTACTCTCAACTCGCCTGTACGCGATCGAAACAATACATGTTCCCGACTCCCTCCAATTTTACAACTACTCTTTTCAGCTTCAGGTGCATGACAACAAAAAGCGATATGAGACCTATTCCCAACCTTTCCTTCCTGGAGGATTTTATACGACTTACCAGTACGATGAGGACGAAGAGACAGACCTTGGTTTTGGCGACTTCACGGGATGTCACCCGCTTATCACCAGCAAACCAGACGGCGCTTTCGGCGAAGATCGAAAGAAAAACTTTTATCATTCTCACGTTAGCCGCCACTTTGCGGATTTGAGACAAATGTACGGCGTCCCTCTCTGTGAGCGCGTCGTGGCCGCCCTGGCAATGCTGCGTCCTCACACTCCAGCTAACGCACTGACAGTCCCGCGGCGTGTACAGACGCACGCTGCCGCCCAGATCGTGAGGTACGGAGAATTCGAGACCCATCGCATTGTACTCATTCGCGGCGATAATCCCAAGGCCCCTGTTCAAGATCTGTACTATGGCTTCATTGCTGTCGCGGCACCCGTGCTCACCTACAAGAAATGCAGCAACGGATGTACCGCTCTGAATGTTTTCATGCAGACGGCACCCGTTCTTCCCAATAAGAGCGCCACTACCATTCAGATGCCTCACTATTTTTGTCGAGGATGTATCAAAGGCATGGGAAACCGCATGGCCAACATACAAGGTTGCTTGGACAAGAAAATAACGTTGTCACCCAAAGTGTTTGAGGAGGAGGCGTTCGCCGCGCCTGTACCAAGTTGCTTCGGCCATAACGAGTTTGGGGTCCCTTACTTTCCCATCGACGGCGTCTTTGGACCGAGCTTCTTACAGAACATGACAATGTGCGACCGTCCGGACCCTCTGCACACCATGGAAGGGGCTTACAGTTACAACCCGATGACAAGGGCCAATGCTCCATCGGAAATTGTGGTCCTCAACCGCCGTCTTAAAAACGCCTCTGCAGGCCAAGTGCAGTTGCCTCCCTGGTCGAGTGGGAGACATTCCATATCAAAGGGACACAACGGACTCCTACAGCGCTTATCGAAGCTAGCCGTCGTAAACAAAGAGGGTATGAAACCCGATGCCCAATGGGCACCTGGTACAGCAGATGACTATTTGAACATTACACCCAACGATCGCATGTGCATGTTTGATCGATTCTATCACCCTGGCCCCAAGGGTCACGAGTATGGGCAGAAGAGTCGCAGCATCCTGGGCGAGAACAGTAACAGTTCCCAAAACTGGACTCAGACACTAGAGACGCATCATCGTTCCTTGAACCAGCGAATCGAGCCACTGGATCAGCGCGGCTGTGAAAGGTTGATCAACGACATACCTCTATCAAACGGTTTTGCGTATTAAGCAAAAGCGGAGAACGGAACAGCAACGATTCAATATGAACTCAGCAGAGCGCTTGTTGGAACACGCCGCCGATGAAGGGGTCGAAGTATTGACAAAACTCAATAGAGATGCCGCAGCTAGCTTGAGCTTGCCCCGTGCCATGGATGATTCCATATCCCGGGTATGGCCCACACGGAAAAACCGGATCACGCACGACATGGTTGCCAGCAACTTTCTCCATCTGGTGACCAAAGTTCTTGTCTACATGCAGATTATTCTACTCCTACACGGACTCGAAGCCGTTGGTCGTAACTGGGATCACTTGGCCAGCATCGACAAGATCTTTCTGCCCACCTTTGTCCAATTCGGCGTCTACCTCTTTATTGTTTTTGTCAGTTTCATCTGGGCCTGCTTCTCCTTCACTGCCGAAGGAGGCGATTCAAGACTCTTGGAATACGATGAGCTGCATCGATTGTGGCGTCTCTTCTATCATCTGTTCCCGCTCATCTTCTATGGTCTCGAGCTGTTATTCATTTACTCCATCATTCACTGCCACTTGAACAATGCTCATCATGACCAAGGCCTTTGCAAGGCGTTCGACACAGAACGCATCACCGGTGTGTTGGCTTTAGTGGTGGTTGCAAATATCCTACATCGCGTCCTCAATTTTTACCAGATATTCAAACATACTCAACGACCAACGCGGCGAAAGATCTTTAACTCGGGAATGGGAGGTGCAAATGTACCTCTCCTTAGTGGCAATGCCAATACTCGCGTGCCCACCGCCTCTCTGCAGCCGACAGCAAGACTAGCCCGCGTTCCTTCTGGTATGGGTCAAGTTCCAATCCCAGGCTCTACAGTTCCCACTCTTCCTAACACTGCACAGTTCCCCGACACAGATGCATCCAATTATGCTTTCCCAGAAACTAGTTACGAAGCAACTGCTGGCAGCATATAAACATATCCGTGATCCGCAGTTACGCATAGTGGACAAGTTTTCGAAGACGAAGCATGGATCGCAACGAACGAGAAGAGAATGGACCTTCGTCCATCCAATCGTGCATGATGAACTTAGAAAAAGCACGCCGTACGATGCATGAATCAGCGAAAGACGTCGTAGAGTTCGTCAACAGAGCTAATTATTTGCTTGAGAGAGCAAGATGCTCTAACGAAGAAGAAGAAGAAAGATTAGAGGAAGGGATGGAGGAACTATCTTTGTGCCTACCTGGTCTGGATCAAGGGTTAGCTGTGCAACCTACGCTGTCACCGCGCAACAAAGAGTTCCAAAAACCTTCTCGTCGAGGTGATTATTGGACTTTTTTGATATTTAATCCACTGCAATATATTACGACAAATAATGTGCCTTGGGAGAGTCCAGTTGTATCACTGGGTGGCGATCAGGGATACCGCGCATGTCTTCAAATGTTCGTGTCCAACAAGGAATCTTGGCAGGGAGGAAACCTCGGTGTGAGTCTTCGTTTGAAGCCTGGTCCCTATGATGCTTGGCTCGCATGGCCGTTTCCTGGCAAGGGTGTCAAGGTGGCCATGTTTCGCATCAACGGAAAGCAACCTTACGTTATCTCGTTTGGTATACCAAAGCTTGGAAGGTATGGTAACCGCGAAGCCAAGTGTTCGCATTTTCTGTCCATCCAAAATTTTATGGATGACACACACCTCGTGGACAAGAAACCCCGTCCTAATGGGGAAGACGACGTCTTGCTCATCGGTTTCGCCGTACAAGGAGAAGAGACGTTTTTCCCCAAGTCAGAGAGTATCCTTGAGCAGAGAGTCAAGCAGCTGGAGCAATCGATGCAGAAAGTGGAACCAATTGCCGACGACTTGAACAACTCGAACAGACGGTTGGCTCAGCAAATTTCCCGATATGGCCGATATCGACACGGAGATCATTATTGTTGTTAAAGACGTTGATCATGCATTGATTGTTTAATAAAGAAAAGTGGTGTAATGCATTTATTGTGTATCCTTTTTCTGTGTCGTCATCTCTGTCTACTTAACGAAGACAATAGAATGATAACTTTTCTTTATTTTATCTTTAACGAGTGGAACACCAACTGTTCATAGTTTTATTGTTATTATTATTATTATTATTATTATTATATTATTATTATTATATTATTATTGTTATATTATTATTATTATATTATTATTATTAGTAGTAGTAGTAGTAGTAGTATTATTATTACTTGTAAAATACCAGAAAAGTAAGACAAGCTGCTAAAATGCTTCCCAGAGCCAACATAGTTTTCCTTCTGGTGTCTGTTTGCTCAGGAAAATAAGCAACAAAAGCATCCCAGCCTCCCTGTTCTCTGATCCATGGTAGCAGATTCTCGACGATATAGATGACAGTCCAATTGACCACGTGTTGGACCATGTCTGATCTCTGTTTCTTTACCAGATGATGGGCCACTGCGCCCGCAAACTTGTAAAAAGCCACTATTCTGCCCCAATTTGTTCCGTTTTGAAAAATGACGTGTGCCGTGTGAACAAACGTAGAATAAGCTGTGGCTGGTGTAATGATTAGCGTGGTGTTTAACAACTGGGACAAGTCTGGATTGTCCACTTCGATTATAGTTACCATTCTTCGGAGGGTATTTAAAGTTATGCTGGGCGGTGCCTGTAGATCAAGAAACTTTCGCGGTAGACCGATGAGTTCGTTTGGCTTGAATCTGCGCAATAAACTGTACCAGATATAGTCCTCAGCAAGAGACATCGCTTCCTCGATGATGCTTATGTCAGTACTCGACAATTGACATGCACTGAGTGGCGGCCATATGCCTTCTCCGTTATCTGCAGCTGTCGCTTCGGCCATAATGGTACCCAACGAATTTAACTGCGATCACTAGAAGAAAACTAATGTTCCAGTAGACTGGGTTTTCTTAGTAGCAATAATCAGCAGACACAGGATCAGGTCGCTAGCAAACGACGAACAAAAAAACGTCTGAAAGTCAGCGATAAATGGTCTTCCCTCTTTTATTCACCCACGACCATCTTCAAAACGATTTTTGATACTATTCATCGTGAGGTCATCGTACCATTGTCTGCAACGAATGGTCTGTGACTAATATCAAGAGAAGGACAGTTGTCAGACGATGCTTTCTCTGCACCAACAAGTACTCAATCTTTTTCTTTTTATTGTTGCAACTCTATGTATCAAGATTATTGTCCTGAATATACATCATTCTAAATAAAAAGCAAGTATTTTTGTTTGCGTGTTTATACATATGTCTCTTTCGGGAGTCGTTTATTGTTGCTCGCCATTGTTTTCGTCAAAGGTTCAAGCGTGGAGACGTCCATGGCTTCGCCAGACTTCTTTGTTTCAAGATCTCTTAGACTGTTCGAACCATCCCAGGTCTTTGTCTCTTCCTTATCGAGAAGCTGGTCGGGTAAGGCGTTGACCCATTCTTGACACCTTTGCATTGTTGACGCTGTCTTGCAAAGTGCCCTCATCCGCAATGATAAAAGTTCCAAATCCAGGGCTTCTTTCTGTGAAGGTTTCGTGGCATCGATTCCATGAGATGTCATGCTGACAGCGTTTTAACTGACCAAGGACGTTATGACCTCAACGTTGAAGGGAAAAAAAAACTGAGAAAGATTTCTGTTTCAATTTACCTAAAACTCTCGTCCCTCGCACCAGCTTGTTACTAAGGATAATATGAGCAGATTGCTTTTTTGCGTCGTGTTGTCGTCCCTGTAACTCGTCTAACGACCTTCGATGGTTGCAGTCGTCTTAAGTTTTCTCGATTCGGTGGTTTTCTTGAGATTAAAATTAGTTCGAAGGGTTCGCAATCAGGGAAGAGTTCATAGAGGCGAGAAGAGTGAGATGCGACACGCCCATCAACGGTCATCAACTGTACGTGGTGTGGTGAAGCCTTAACGAAATTGCAAATTTTTGCGATCCCTCTTCCGAGGGCATGATGTCCTTTGATTTTCAATGTCCCGAGAGGCCTTCCCTTTGAGTCCTTCACGTTGATCCTGCATAGCGTATTGTCTCGTCTAGCCAACTTTTCTCGGTTCGTCAATGGCAATGATTGATCGGCCATGGAATCTACCCATTCTCGACACCTTTGCATCGGGGCTTTTGTCTTCAGTAATTCCATGAGATGTCTTCGACCTAGCGACTTAATGAACTAACCCCTTGATGTCAGAAAACAAAAAAAAATGTCACCATCTAAACTTCAATACATTATTTGTATTTCGACCCTTTGTGGTTGTCGTTCATTACATCAATCGAAAGACTATCTGCCTAGTAGGTTGGGTCTGTGAGGTGCGTTTTTCCTCGATGTAGTCTGCCACGTCTACTAGCAATTGGTTGATTCCAATCAAGACGGTTCTGTAGGCATCCAGACGACTGTCTCTGTCTTCCTTCAGGCAATCCATGTTTCCTTCAAAGAGAGAGACATATTCTGCCGGAACATGTCGAGACTCAGTGTTAGGCGTCACCTTCTTCTTCTTCAGAGTCTGAAGACACGAAGAAGACGTCGTCGCTTGGTCTTGGGTGAGCAAATTTTCCTTGGCGATGTGTTCTCGTCGATCCATGATGGTCGACTTTGGTGGGTCGCAGTCGTTTTCGGCTTTCTCGTGTCGGTGGTTCCCTACGGGTAAAAACTAGTTCCAAGGGTTCGTTATCAAGAAAGAGCTCATAGATTCGAGAATTGTTGGAGACGGTACGCCCGTCAGCCGTCATCATTTGCACAGTGTGCGGTGACACCTTAACAAAATTGCAAAATGCTTTAATCCCCCCTCCAATGGCTTGGTATCCTCTGATTTTTATGGTTCCCAATCGCTTTCCCTTGGAATCCTTTACCCCTATCCTGTGCAGTGTAACGTCATTCTTAGTCATCCTTTCTCGGTTGGTGATGCGCAATGGGCCATCGTTATCGAGGAGGGACAGGTTTTGATTGAACCTCTCCTCTAAACTATCGGCAGCGTTCAGTACGGTCCCCTCGCAGTCCACCTCGCCTGCTATCCCATACGTTAGTCGCCAACGACTTAGATGCTCTTCCAACGGTTTGTGGAGGTCTTGTTCGTCCACGAAAATGTTGTCACGGATGACTAAGTTGTCGACTTCGAGAATGGCCACAATCAATGCATAGCCTGCCGAAAACACTCGTAATTCTCCCGTGACATCGAAGGGCTGATCTCCGGAGACCTTGTGCGTTCGATTAACGAGGCAGGCCAATTCTGGGGTTGAAACGTTCAGTTTTTCCAACAGTTCTCGGGCGCATGTCATACTCGTAACGAACACAGGTTCGTAAGCCGCGGAAGACCACCCTTTCATCACTTTCTTGTTCAATAAAATTGGCTCCACCTTGATCGTGCGACACGTCTTGATAATATCAGCAGCAACCTCGGAATTACTTGGCTGTGTAGCCGCGTGATGCGGTTCCAGTCGAGACCCACAAATTGGCCCTTGCTCACCATAGAATCTCCAGTAGCTCAAGTGGTTAGAGCATCCGACTAGATCACGGAGGGTCGTGGGTTCAAATCCCATCTGGGACTCGGATTTTTTTTCCGAGTCCTCCTCAAATTAATATCATGTTGTTGTTGTTTCGTCTTTAATATACTCACTTTGGAGGTTGGTTGGCCGCATCTTTGATATGCTTTAAGGTGACAGCGCGATGCTGTTAGTGAGTTCTTCACTTCTTGTGTGCCTATCATTACTTGGCTGTGTAGCCGCGTGATGCGGTTCCAGTCGAGACCCACAAATTGGCCCTTGCTCACCATAGAATCTCCAGTAGCTCAAGTGGTTAGAGCATCCGACTAGATCACGGAGGGTCGTGGGTTCAAATCCCATCTGGGACTCGGATTTTTTTTCCGAGTCCTCCTCAAATTAATATCATGTTGTTGTTGTTTCATCTTTAATATAACCTCGGAATCGTACAAGTAATTTCCATCGAAAGTGACGTTGTACAGGGAAGGGTTGTACAAGGCCTTACAAGTGCGGGTCATCTTTAGAATTGCATCGTGTTTGATTTTTGCCACCGTGTCATTTCCGGATACTGAAAAGTCGATGGCAATGCCCAGACATTTGCTCTCTAAACGAAACTTGTGCATCTTCGACACGATGGATTCGGTGGTCTTGGTGGCTCTAGCCAACATGTAATCTGTGATTTCGTCCATGTCCATCGTTTCCTCTATGTCGGAATGCATGGCAGCCTCTCTGACAGACAAAATGTCATGTCGAGACTTATCTAGATCATGCGCCACTACCTCGTCGAATGTCCGATGTATCAAGACTTTCGCTGCTCCCTCTCGACTCAGTCGCATCAATGGCACCATCCCGTCGATCCAAAGAGGTGCTGGTCTAGCGCCAAACGCAAGCACTCCTCACTGACGAACCACTTATTCAATAGCCCATCACAGGGAAATAAATCGATGAGCAGAGAAGCGAAACCAGCAACGGCCCTTCGATAGCAACCAGAGGACATTACGTCCGCACGTACGTCAAACCTCGAGACGACAAACCGTCGTGCCCATTCACGAATCACCACACGCACGGCCTCTGCAAAAGTCTCGATACGGTTTACGTTCACGCAGAAGACGTCTCTCTTGTCCACGTAACTCTTGGTAGGCTTGGATGACACGATGCATCTCACCCTGGGTGGATCCTCGATCACTACCGGCAGTTTGAGCGGCAAGATTTCTCTCACAAGGCGTTCGACTAGACACTTGACCTCCAATAAAGAATACGTGTAATGACTATTACATTTGCAGTCGGGATCGTGATCGCGTTTCAGCTCTAGTGCCAACTCCACGAGCGATCCTTTCTCTACAGTGCCGTTCGGTTTCATGGAGGTGTCGACCGCCTCAAACTCATCCTGGTAGCTCCACCTCACATCGCCTCGATTGACCGCTTGGCGTCGGTCCATGGTGGTAATTTGCGTGGTGTGAACGAGGAACAGATCGTAGCGATTACATTTGGCTTGAGCCTCCATCAAAAATGCGGGTGCAGACAACATCGTCTCGATACGAGTTGGCATTTTTTTCAGTTCCATAATCGATGCACGAATACAGGCACCGTGTTCCTCACCTAGATAATTTGCATTACCGGCAAGATGGCCTTCGATCCAGTCCACGGCTCGTCTCCAATCCACGCCATGGCGTGGGTCCTTCTCCTGCTGGCCAGAATCGTCCTCTGCGTAAAGAAACTTACATATCATTCTACACAAAACGTGCGACAACGCGTGTACGTAAGCCAACAGAGTGGTCGTCCAAGTGACACAGGAAGCTTTGGCTAGGTAGATGACTTCGCTTCCGGACTCGGCCTCGCATGCGACGGATCCATAGGTGTCGCCATTGTCTATCCATACCACGGTCGGCACGCCAGTCGAAGCTGGTAAGGCTCTTCGAACGACGTGTTCGATCCCGGATACCAGCTCCTTGCCACAAGCGACACTAAAATCTGTAAATCGAGAGCATGCACAACCTGCGTGTTGCTCGATCCAGCGTTCCGGCATGCCGTCACCGTCTCCACTCATCGTTGGTTAAATCGCAGTATTGATGAAATCTAGCTCGCACTTATAAAAGTTGATACTTTGTTGAATTAGTAATAATTCCGAGCGAGACGAGATTGAATCACCGCGATGGCTGCCTCTTCCGATCAATGTTTTAGGAGCGAGTTCTTTTCACGTTACTGTCCGTTGAATCCAGGAGTCAAACCTTACCTTCCTGGGATAACTATCAGCAAAGACCATTCCTTTGTGAAGAAGATGGACGATTGGAAAAGCGCTCATGGAGGAAAACGCAACGATGAACTGACGCCGCCCGCCATTCGCGAACACCCGGGGAATCCATTGGCCGTGATCGAGGGGTCCGACAACATCGATTACGTAATGACCGACAAGAACCACGGTGGAAGATACTTTGCCGACGAATTGGCCCAGCGGCAAGTTTTGAGTCTCTGTTGGGATCTCGGCGATGGAGTGGCAGCGCAATTGGGGGTACATCCCTTGTACTTTTCCTGTGTCATTATGGTGCCAACCGATGGTACTCAAACTAACTACCGGTACGACAAGAGTGTCTACACAAATGCGTACATGCGACAGAGCAGCGCCAAAGTGGCCAAGGAGCAGTTGCCCGAAACGATCAAAGGGACTACTCTCCATGAAGTGGTCAATGAGGTCATGAACAGCGACATGGTCGTCCAAACGATTCGCAAAAATATTGGGTATTACGAGCTCAGCACCAACGACCGTTTCGAAAACCTGTCGAACCAAAAGCTCAGGGAATTGCTAGACGTGGATGCCAATCACCTCAGTGGGACGGACGATATCTCATTGAGTCCACTATTTGTCCAAAAGATCCGAAAAACGGAGTATGAACCCAGACCAGACGGCTCGTCGGTGACTTATCCTCTCTTTGACTACGGTTTTGGAAAACTGTTCAACGAAAGCAATATCTTGACAGGACGAGTATGCCGCTTGACAAAATTTCGCAAGGGAAAATCTGTCAAGTTTTACCGACGCGTGGGCCTGGCATGTCCGTCGTTCCTCAGTGTCGGAGGCACGCTTGCATTGCAAGATGAAGATGAGCTGGAAGAACGCCACCGTATCTTGAAGGACAATCAAGAGTACCAAATTGAAAGGATGCAAATGCGTGGTCTAACACCTTACGAGAAATCTAAGACGTACGCCACTGGCAGTTTTGACCTGGTGTACAACACAGGAAGCAAGGATGCCGCGCCCAAGAAAAAGGTTGCCCACTTTCAACTCTTCACGAGGACGAAACTGGATCATCGGGCGGTTTTACCTTTTGTGCTCGTCCTCGAGATGATCAAGAGTGAATTGGTCACGTATCTGGCTTTGATTTGCATCATCCACCATCAGATGAACAACCCACAGAGTTGTCGGTTCGAATCGGGAGACGTGAAACCTGGAGACGCGACCATTTCTGTGTACCAGCGACTGGTCGAGATGCTGTTTCCCTGTTCGGCATGGTGGGGTGATGGAACGATCATATCTGGTGACAAGTGGAAAATGACAACCAAGATGGTTCTTTCCAGATGGCCCACCTTTCTCTCCTCAACTGAAAAAAGCACCGAAGAAGTATTAGACGTCGCCGGAGCAGACGAGCGTACGAAAACAAAGTGGAACAAGATCATGGAGACTCTTCGAGAGAACGGCCAGTTTCATCACTACCTGTTCTTGCCAGTGCTGGAGTCCAAGTCCTTGACATTCACCAAAGACGACCGAGTGTTTTGTACCAACAACCGCAAATGCATCCTAACAGAGGATCAAGTGAAGAAGTTGTTTGACCATCGTTTTGAAAGAACCAAAGGGCCGTTGCCGCGGACGTTGGTCTCGGCCGTCGTATCCCTCGGCGCCTTGGAGAAACCAAAGGAAGATTTCAAAGTTACCCGCATGACCTTAGATTTACAACAGCCGTTCAACACTCTGCTAAAGGCAGAGACCATACGCATCTTTCGCATAGTCAGTGACAACACGGGTGAACAAGAACCAGAGTACGACGTCAAGATCAATGGGTACGTGGAGGCACTGCGTATCAACGCGTTTAAGAACAACGAGGTGCTGTCGACGAGCAACATACAAGAGTACCTAGAGTGTTTGAATCTACCCGAAAATGAGAGGGCCGATGTAATCAACTGGTTCGAAGACCAGGAGGCCACAGAGGAGACGCGTGAATTCGAGGGAGAATGCGAGGGTAACCAGAAGAACTCGGACAGAGAAGAACCGAGCGCCAAGAAAGCAAGACTGAGCGACGATAATTGATTTTTGTATTAAACGTTATCTATACCCAAAAGCCCTGTATCTTGTGGTCATTTTTGTTGTGTGTGTCAACCATGTTGCCCGTACAAGTACTTGTAGATGTTGATGGCTTGGGCCCTGCTAACTTCGAAACATTTTGCCAATGGCTCGATCCTCCCGCAAGAGCCAGAATAATAGAAACGGGGGACGATGGGAATACGGACACTACAATAACGTATCAGTGTCAGTGGACCCTAGACACGACGACGCCCATCCATGTCCAACGCATATTGTCTCGTGCGGATGAATTGAAGGCGTGGGTGAAGGAGGCGGGTGGTCAAGTGCAGAGACTGCGGATAGGAGTACCCTTTCGTGTCCATAATGCCAACGAATTTCACGACTATGATTATCTTGAATGGATCGTGCCCATGACAGCCAGGAATCGAGGCAATGCATACCGGGGGTTAAGACGACGGGTGGAAGAAACACTGAACATGACTGTGGAGCTCAATCGCGACTACTTGGAAATGATGGAGTCAAATGGTAGTGCGCGATTTTTCGTCTCTAGGCGATTACCTAAAATGCCCATGAGGGATGCAATCGACCAATTTAAGATGTTGAACCAGTTTCTCGCTGTTTGGCGTAACTCTCGAATATTGAGCGAACCTTGGGGTCTGAAAATATTGTACGATTCAAGTAGGCCCAACGATGTCTAGCAAACTTGAAGGGACTTCATCGTTGGACATTGCAACGTTATAACTGTAGGCAACATTTGACAATAATCATTGATGCTTTAATTTAATCTACAAAGATATTTTGTTTATTAAAATGTACCCAAAAAAAAGACCACTCCTAGTCCTTACAGTCCTCATCCCTTTCCACCATAACCATGTTTCCGGCAACATATGGCAGCTCTTTATAGACCTCTTGCAAGACGATGGCAAGTTTTACGGTGTCGTCTTTTTCCCTTCCCAGAACTAAGAGCGAATCAAAATGACCGTGCGTTTTATCTTGAATGCATGAATGGAGGACTAAGAAGTTTTCAGAGGAATAAACCACACCAAAATCGATCGTCTGCTCGTCATGAGTCGCCAAGTTCGTTAAGGGAAACGCGTACAGTCGTACCAAACGTCCTGTTATCATGAGTCCAACGGTGCCATTTGCTGGTTCTCCTGCTCCTCCTCCGCCTCCTTCCAGAGGATACACGATGGACCGTGTTTCGTCGATCGTTACCTTCTCTATCTTGTGATGAGAGGACGTGTCGTTTCGTTTTGCCATATACCGGATGGCGAAAGAACCGTTTCTAGGTCGGAAGTTTTTGAGATCTTTGGCTTCGTCGACGAACGATAACTGTACGCAGGCATCTGGTGGATTATACGTGTTATTTTTGAGGGCCATCAAAAACCATCGCCCTACCAAAGAGCGAAACTGTAGCCACCCCTTGCTCTGACTTTTACATATCGTTCCACCTTTGTAGCGCCGATACTTGGAGACGTCGCGAACGGTACAAAAGTCTCCCCCGTAGCCTTTTTGACACCTACAGACGGGTGACCCTGTGAGATCAGAGTCGCACCTTCCTCCATTGAGGCAATGATTACTGCAATCGACAAAATCGATCACGTTATGGCACTGCTTCCCAGCGCGTCCGAACTTGCAGAAACAATTGTAACCGTCTTGATGGTTGATACACTGTCCGCCTTCCTTGCAAGGTCGAACTAGGCAGTCGTCCATGTCGACGGTGTGTCGGCAATGGACACCGTGATAACCAAACGGGCAATGACACGTCCTTCGCGAGCTACGTTTTAGACACTTACCATTGTTGTTACAATGGCCTCTAGTCGTGCAAGTATCACCGTCTTGTGATCTGTATTCGCACCGTGTTCCCATCCAGCCCAACTGACAGCTGCACGAAAACCGTTCTTGGTCAACTGGATGCTTCACGCAAGTCGCTTGACCAAAGCACGGGTTTTCGTAATCGCACGGGTGTATTTTATTTTCACAGAGCGGACCCCCGTATCTGTCCTTGCAGATGCAGGCATAACCACCCTTTGGACCACGAACGCATTCTTCCGTTCCTTCGGCGCTGCAAGGATTAGACGCACACGGATCGTAAAAGGTGGCACAATGTCGGTCTTCCGTGCAAGGGATGTCACGAGGGTAGTCTGAAAACCCAAAGAGGCAAAGATTCTCGATGCATGTCGCGCTGTAGATTGTATTCTCGATGAAGATACCGGGAGTCTTGGACAGAGATAATGACAATGTAATCGCCAGCGAGACTGCTACCAGCATCAGTGCAAAAAAGGTGACCAACGGACATGACCCACAGATTCGATCGGGCCACTTTAGGGGTCCCTCGTCCACTTCTTGACACGAATCGTCCGTGTTACAGGGATGAGTCGGTACCGACTGGTATCTGGAGTGAGACATCTTTCAATGGTCCTCGCATACAAAGTCGGGTGGCTAGCGACTGTTTAATAACTCAACCCTAATTCTCGGACTACCACTGTGATACACCGTTCGACAAAACACACCTGCGAGGAAATGTGCAAAGCTGCAATGGATATCACTTCCCAAGCAATCAGTCCCAAAGCAAAGGTGATGGCGACGCCAATCCATCCTGTAAAGTCCCATCTTTGCTCGTTGCCGTGCTGCCTAGTAGGCGCAACGCGAATGAAAACCGTCGAAGGGCGACAGAGATGCCATTCCCCTTCTTGCGAGAGGACAAAGTTTCTCCAAGCATGCCAAGAACCTTGCCGGATCGTGATTGCTCAATTCTAGACAGTAGATGTCGGTCGTGTCAACTTCTAGAGGCTGCAACGATGTTCTCACCAACCGAGGACGCCAGGTCAATGCCACAATCGATCCAGGTGGAAAGGGAACGAGATCCACGCATCGGACACTGGCCTCGCCATCGTATTGGTAACATATCCCGTGGACTAAAACGTGGCAAGATCCATCCGACCACTTCACTGGAGCGAGACAGATCCCTTCGTTCCGACGTACGATCCACTGACTCGCATGTCGTGCAATCACGTTGGTACCAGATGCACGATTGATCAACAGTGGTGAGTCTAATTCGATCACATCCATGCTTTCGTTTCGAGGGGGTCCATTCGCCCACGGCTTGCCTCCTGTATCTCGGGTACCTCTCTCCCATTGCACCGGCGTTTTCACCGTAGAATTGTGACACCACACGACCATTGGAGGTGAGATGTCGTCGTCTGCAAAACAAACGTCTAGACATTCAGAGTGGCGGCCGCACGTTGCCGTGAAGTTAACACCTCTGTAACGAGCACCATCTTTCCCGAAACAGAACGGCCACCGTCCGTCCCCGGGAATGCTGTCGACGGAAGGCCAGTATCGCAATGGGATGCGACGACCGTCTACGATTATTGTCCCCGCCACGATGGCATGGGCCGCATCGCTTGCATAACATCGCCGATTGGATGATGCACAGACGAGTTTTGGTAGTGGGTAGGTTTGATCAAATGTCACTGATTGTCTTCGATCCACCGTTTGATCGAAGTCGACGCATTGTATTCCCCAATGGGTCGTAGGTCCTTGAAAGTACACTCTGAGAAACGATACGGTCAATAATGTGGTGGCACTCATGACCGCATTCGTCGCTTGTTGACGTCGCCGATAATAAAGGGATTAATTTTTTGGTTTACATGTTGGTTATCTTTGTCGTTTATTTTTCTTTTTTCTTTCTCCTTCTCTACGGGCCGAGGAAGGTATCATAGCCTTCTTTTGTTTTCTTCGTTAGTGAAAGATGCACTTGAAGTGATGCTCTAAGGTGCATCTAATTTTATCAGATTCTCCTTGGAAAGTCACACCTTGTAGGGACATGCCGTGAACGAACACCTCTCGAATCCATGTCATGAGTGCAAAGCCTCTGTCGATGTGGCAAGTTACCCCCTGTGGTGCTCTGATGACCCCAATAAGTAGCAACCCTTTGGACTGGGGAACGTCCTCTTCCTCGGCCGACAGGGGATCCACAACGACTCACGAATCTCGCTGTCCGACCAAAAGTATGCAATCTTCTCGGCCGCCGTGGTTGTGGTCTAGTCTCGCGAGTTGCACATATGTGCGGTTTTCTTCCATCCGGTCGATCGTCTGATCCCTTAAAACATGCACCAATCCCGGCACTAGCATTGCCGCTTTGTCGAGTTGTTCTTCGACCCAGAACGTTGGTGCAGAGATGGGTACCTCATCCTCAAACTCGCACCAAAGGCTTTCTCGAGGAACCCACGCTCGCGGACTCGAGGCTACCACTGGCACATCGATGGGTATCCCTTGCCTTGCTTGCACCAAGGTCGGTAGTAGTGTTTGAATGAGCATGGTTCTATCAAACGTCTGAAAAACTGAATCCGCGAAACGAACGTCGATGGCCGTAGAATCGTTCACGGGAAGATCGCGTTCTGTAAAGATCATCCGCTGCCTTTGTTGCGCATCAGAACTGCGCCAACGGAATGTCACTGCCATTGCAAGTTCCAACACGAGCTCGCAGTATCTTTGTAAGACGGCGCCTTCGTAGGCAATGTCGTCACCGTCTAAGAGAACCAGCTCACACACGGTGGCCAATCGAAAGGCGTCATCGTTACCGTGCCTTTTGGCTTGCAATGCGATACGCTGTAGATTATCCAACCCTCGCAAAGCTTTGTTGCGCTGTCTTCGTCATTCAAGACTGCCACCTCCCCAGTGAACTACAAATGCTAGAGTCTCTCGCAGGATAAATTTTAAGTCTTCCTGGTAGACGAATCTTTTTCGAGGATCGATTAAATTGTCAAGTAAACCCAGGTTACACGTTTTGTTATTCCCTTCCAACTCGCCCAGTGCCAACACCCATCGCTTGGCACCATAATACGACGGTTTGACGGAGGGAAAGCGTTCCTTCCATTCGGCCAAGTTTACTATCGGAAAACGAGACACGGGCGAGACCGGTGGTGTTCCACTGTCAATGGAAACGTCGTCGCTCAGCGAAGGAGGTAAATCTTGGGGATAAACGAACTCGATCTTATCCCTCAATTCGGCCAAGGTCGCCTCGGCATTCTCGATTTGATCTAAGATATCGGCTAGCTGACTTCTGTATTGTTCCACTTTATCGTCGAGAACTAACAGTTCCAACTCCCGATTCGCTATCTGTTCTCCCAGATGTTGTAACTTCTGATCGAGCTCAGATTTTCCTGGCTGCCATTCTGGTGGTGACGAAGGTAACCCTGGAATTTCGTCCTCTTGAAATTCCGGCTCCGTCAAATGTGGATGCACTATCGCTGCGATACGATCGGCCTCGCGTATTCTTTGCTCTAAGGTCGCGACTTGATGTTTCAGTTCCAAAACGAGATCATCCTGGAAGCTACGATGCCGTTCGCATTCCTCCAAACGCACGTTTAGCTGTTCGTTGACAGCTTCCAGTCGATCCCGCTCCGTTCGGGTTTGTTCCAGATAGTTTAACCGAGCGTTTAAATCTAGCAGTTCGCGCTTTAACTGATCGCGTTCCAGGCGCAGTTTTACTGCTTCTCCAGGAGCAGCTTCGGCCAGTTGTCGATTAAAAGTTTCTACTTGCTCTTGCCACTGAGCTCGTTCCCGTTCTACTTCTTCTTGGAAACGACTGTATTCCACTGTCGTTCGATCAAGTTTTTGTTACATCAATTCCAAACGTTCCTGACATTGTATCACCTCTTGTCGCAGCGCTGTCTCTCGAGCCTCACTGTCTGTTCTTGCAGTCATCTCCGTTACATCTCGATCTCTGGAGGCCTGTTCGAGTTCGCGTATTCACTGCTTCAGAGCCTTGATTTGTTCCTCCACCAGCGCAGAAGCCGTATTGACTTCGGTCAATTGCCGTTCCCATTCAACCTCGCTCTGGGCTAACTTTTGCTCTACCAGACGTTTTTGCACCGTGATACTATTGAGATCCCTGGTTGCATTTTCTAGCAGTGCGCGACACTTGTCGAGGTCCTGTCGCTCTTCGTGGTCGCGAGTTTCTTCCCGTAACCTCTCCAACTGTTGTGTTCCTAGCTGATTGAGCTGTTCTCTCAAATTGTGGATTTCCCGTTGCCTACTGGCTTTCTCGCGCTCGTAGTCGAGCTGTGCTTTATCAAGAGACTCCTGTAAAAGGTCGCTGCGACGTCGCAATGATAGCACTTCTTCCGAATACGCCTTTTCTAATTGTGAAAGCGCCCTAAATTTTGCCTGCGCCAATCGGATCAGGTCCAATGGCGGAGTTGCCACTGTGACTTCCGCTATTTCTTGCAATCCTCGCTGCATCGCCATTTTCTCGTCATTCGTTCGAGTGACACGATCGATGACTTCTTGGCTGGAAACTTCAGCCTCTTCTCTCGTTCCTGTGATTCTGGCCACCTCCCAAAGGGCACGGGTCGCATCCTCGGCTCTTTCTTCTACTTCCGAAACACGAGCCTGGGCCAAACGAACCAGCTGTGACAAAGACGTGCTTGCGACGGTGCTCTCTTCGCTAGTCGCACCTGGTTTGTTCACCAGGGCCACAAGACCATGATGTGTCTCTGTTGCTTCTCGGAATTGGTCGTCGATCTTTGATATCACTTGTCCAACTACTTCACTGATAAGAGTGGTATCCCCATTTTCCACCCTTAACCGGTCGGCAAGTCTACGGATTGCACCGATTGCCTCATCTCTGTGGCCTCTTTGCTGTTTTACGGTCGTAGTCACTTGTTTTATTTGATCGGAAAGCATCGACGAAGTGGCCGGGGCATTTTCGTCGATCAGTCCGACTACCTGACGTAACTCCAGAATTGACGATTGCAATTGTTCGTAGACTCGTTGGGTTTCATTCGCTTCTATCCGCGCCTCTTGCAAGGTCGTCTCGAGTTGTTGACGAGCTTCTTCTGCCCTCAAAAGTTCTCTGTCCTTCTCTTGCGCTTGAACCTGTTGACCTTCTCTATCCGCGGCAACGGTGCGTTCCAGGGCAGCCGTTCGAGTCAGCGTATTCCGAAGACTGTCCTCTAGATCGTTGTTACGCCTCGACAGTTCTTCCAACGTGCTCCTAGCTCTTTCCATCTCCATTTCTCTTGTCTGTTGGAGTTCTTCCAGACGAGCCTGCAGTCGGTTTTTCTCTTCATTGGAAACCTTGACTTGCAACTCCAGTGCTTGTTTGTTTTCCATGAGTTGACCAACAGTGGCGCCCATCTCGGTGATCGTTGCATCGCGTCTGGATTCTTCTTCTGTCATTTGCATCACTCTAGCCTGCAATCGATCTCGTTCGTTCACCGCCGCTTGATTCTGTTGACGGGTCGCATGCAGCTCGTGTACCACAGAGTCCAACTCGGTTCTCGTTCTGTCCACGGCCTCAGTGAGTTCTCTTGCTTCTCGTCGCATAGTTTGGCAATCTTGCGACTTTGCATTCAGTTCCTGATTCAGATGTTTCATGGTTTCGGCGCTTTCTCTTTGTATCGTATCCACGTACTGTGTGGTCTCCGCGGCACGAGCATACAAGGCGTTGAGTTGCAATTTCAACTCTTTTGCGACTTTTGATTGTGATTCCAAGTCCCTTTGAAGCTGCTCTACATCGCGGTCGTGCTTTTCTCTTTCGGTCTCGTTCGTCTCGTTTAGCCTAGCTATGTCTTTGTTTTTCGCAACTAGCGCTGCACTGGCTTGTCCCAGTTCGGAATGAGCCTGAGTCAGTTTCAAGACCAGATCCTCTTCACCGGCGCGATGAGAGGACATTTGCTGGCTTAAAGTTTCATTGTCATTCATCAATGAGGCGACCGTTGATCCTTCCCGAATGATCATTTCGTCTTCGGTGGTCGATGCCGATGCATTGGCTGCCCACTGTTCCGTCATCTCTGCAGAAAGTTGCAATATCACCGAATGCATGGGGTCTTCCATTCTTTCCTCGTCTGAGAGCGGCAAAAGAGGTGCGTCGGGTAACACATCGGACCTGACCGATGGAGCACGATCCAACCTACCTACGGCCGACCTGGTTCTTTGTGCCATGCTGAAACCACTCAAAACTGAAGGCACATATTCTGATTCTTTCTCGTCCATCAAATTGAGCGTTCGTTCTGCGGGAATCATGACGGGTCCCGAGTCTCTTGAGCGCTCTGTGATGGCGTCGGCAACAGGTACCAAGAGTGACCGGTCACTGGCTATCGATGGTGCTCCTCGGGACCAAGGTTTTGAGAGCCCTCCCAGGGAGGACGGTGCATACGTGGATGTAGAATCTTCGTCAAACGCCAGTGGCGTCTGCTCTCCTGACACTGGTACCAGCCCGAACACCCGTTCAGTGATATTCATTCGCTGCCTTTCTTGGATTGCCCTATCGATTGCCTGATCGTTGTCTCGGTCACCCTCCTCTTCACTCATTTTACTTGCTTCTTCCTCTTCCTCTTCTTCTTCTTCTTCTTCTTCTTCCTGTTCTTCTTGCTCATTTTCTTCGTAATCACCAAAGTCTAAATCTCGATCAGCGTTCAATGATCCACCCAGTGTCGAGGGGTGGTAGGTTGATGCTCCATCATTCGATGGCACTTCCATTCGGTCAACTACCGCCGGATGCATGTTGACATTTCCCCCCCAAACATATTCGCGATGACGTGCCACTAGCTTGTTTGTTTCTCCAGCAGCGCGCGACGCGTCTACCGAACGTTTCATTTCCTGCATGATTCGATGGTGGAGTTGCTCCAAAGCCGCAACGTGTGTTTCTTCCGTTCCAAGGTCAGGTCTCAGAGACATGCGCGCCATCAATCGAAATGGTCCGATCAATTCTATTCCAACATATTCATCAAATTCATTGGATGTCTCTGCACTCTGGGTCGTTACGGTTTCCATTGTGTGGACGAAGGATCTACCGATTGCCTGAATCTCTGATCCCGCATCATTTGGCAACATGGGTTCCACTTGTTGTTTGACTAAAGTGAGCGTTGTCTGGATGGATCGATCAAGGGCATTGCGAGTATCTTCCCCGTTCAAGAGATGGTCGATAGACAGACGAAGCTCGTCATCTGATACATTCTCCAGTATCCTCACAAGCGATTCGTTGTTGGTGTGAACACCTAGCTGCCTCAAAGTGCACCTCGTCTCGTTCGCAAGGTGAGGGTTGTCGGAATGAGACGTCCACATTTCTCCAACGAATCGACACCAAGCCAACGCAACGGCCACGATGAACCAGGGAACGGTGGCTGGTCCCTCATCATAGCTTTGCACATGAGCCCAGTGTCCAAAGAAATTGACAGGCAATGTCACTGGATCCGTCCTATGGCCAAACAACGCTGAGGTGATGAACGTCGAACCTCTCACGTAAGACCTAAAGGCTTCTTGGAGCCCTTCTCAGGACCAGGCGATTAGCGTCGTTGATGAATTCACATGCACTGGTGATGGATCGTTCCTGTATCTCGTTTACTCTGTCCACGAGTCCGATTCGGCCCTCGACTAAACTTGGTCCAATGACTGTTGATGCAAAACGAAGACCACGCAGAATGAGGGACTCTCGCAGTGTGGAGTTACTGTGATCAACAATCGTTGACGATGCGGATGAGCGTGACGCCTGACGCGCCATAATGGGATCGCACGAAATTGACTACTGTAAGACTCAGACGTACCTTACTAATACATGTTTGTTTTATTTGTCGTAGACATCAATCATGGATGATTCTTGTTCTATTGAGCCAATCTTAGAGACGTTCGGTCGACACCTTGAATTGCTAGAAAGGAACACCAACCTAAGTGGTTCGAGCGATGCCCTTCATTTATTCAGTTATGTTTCACAGCGATACGAGGTCTTCCTTACCAGGCCACACTCGATGGAAAGTCTTCCGTCTCTCTTTCGCTACGAGCTTCCAAAAGTGGTGTGCGAGTTTATGTTACACTTTCTCCAAGCACACTTTAAAATACCCTCAACGCCCCCGCTTTCACCCAAACAATCCAACGACCACAGCGATCTGAACGATGAACCAGAGAACGAAGACGAAGAGATGGACCATTCAAAGGTCACAGATCCCGTCTACTCTTACTCCGCGGAGACGGTAGAGAAGGAAAACGAAGAGGAAACAGAAGATGAAGAGGGAAAAGAAGGAGACAATTTGCTCGACAAGTTCCTGCTACCCTATTCAACTGGTGGCGGTGATGCACACCAGCCCAATTTGTGAGCAAAACGAGGGTCGCCTGTCAAACGTTGTATTCTGGTAGCCATCTTGGAATACTGTGAGAGTGGCAAACCAAAGGCTCGTTCAAACAAGGTCTCGATCGGCAGCGGTGCTAAATTTCGGGCAGGAAGACGGGGGGCGACAATGTCGGGACCTAATTGGCGACCCTGCACCGTGATACCGAGTGCAAAAAACACTAGAGAATTAATTTCTTTCTTGTCCACTTTCACGTCCAATTCCTGAACTAGGCGCTCGCAAAGGGTTAAGAGACGACTCCGCAACAGCAGTTGAATGCCAGGCGCAAATTCCTTCAAATGAAGGGGTTCGCATCTGCCCGCTCGCTGTCGAATGAGATTGTTGTAATTTGCTCGTTTTTGTGTATCTACCAAAGCTGTGATTACGGCATTGATAGTCTGTTTCAATAAATCGTGTCTTTTTGTGTACAAATCAAAGGCGTCGTCAAACGACCGTTTCTGACTCCCAGACCGCCTCACCGAACCGCCAATAAGCCTTGCTGAGTATGCATTGTCTTCTCGCTGTCCCTTTCCGTATACAACCGCTCCCAGATCGTTCAATGTGGTCACGGAAGATATCGTCATCTGGAGAGCAGTGGTATCGGGTAAAAGTTTACGAGAAACGGCACAACACCAGCTGACCTCGTTTGAGGCACCCACCATAATCTTATGACATCGCAACGAAGACTCGAAATCGGGAAGGTCAATCCATTTTTTCACCTGCTGCCAGGACTCATTGCATCTATGCACGACCATGTGTTTTAGACACGCGAACACTCCCAGCGGTTCGTGAACGCAAACGAAGTCCTTTGCAAGACATTGTTCGGATCTTGCCGCTCCAGTCACGAGCGTGCTGGTGAACACTCCAAATTTCTGTCTTGCCATCCGTAATACGTATTCGTCGCTCACCCAATCGCGATGGTTTTTGACTTGCTGTAACAGATTAACAGGGGGCGATGGACGCATAGCCTGACTCATGTCGACCGTGGCCTCGATCCACGACGATTGGGTCATCCCCGTTGATGTTGCTGCTGTAGCTGTAGCTGTCGCTGTCGCTGTCGTTGCGTTTGCGCTTGTCATGACTGTTTTTTATTGATGATCTGATCTTGCCAACTAGAAACAATAACGATAAATCAATTAAGACATAATGTGACTTTTTATTGGTCGTTTTTTCAATTTGTTGCAGAGCGGGCGAGGCCAGTCCCCCAACGTGGCTGTGATCGACGAGGCCGGTTTCAACCGGAAAGAATCCGTGGCATCGACCATGGCCTATCTCATCAATCGTCAGGTGGTCATGACCGTGTTGTGCTCCACTATGCCGAGTGGCCATTGGTTGATGCGGTTGATGCAGTTTCCGGACGTTTACAGCATTCACCAATCCATGGTGTGCGATGCATGCGCAGGTCAAACAGAAACGTGCGTTCATCGTTTCTATCTACGACCGGGACACATCGATCTCAAACCAGGTCGCAAAGGGCTCGTAGAGCGAGTCATGGAAATGTTAGTAGAGGGTTATTACCAAAGAGAGGTGATGGGTTACTCCTGTGCCGAGGGTGCAATTAAACAACCAGTGTTTCCGGCCAACCTCATCGCCCAGGTAGTCCGACACCGTCGTATGGACTTGACAGACGAGGTGCTCAACACTGTGCAAACCATGGCAGTAGTCATCGATCCCGTCCAGGCAGCGAGTAAAACCAGTGGTATCGGGTTATGCATTTTACTGAAGACGACGCACCAATGTTTTTACGTAAGTAGCTCATTGCCTTCTCGGCAGTTCGCTTTTCCAACGGCCATTTGACTGTGTAGTTT
The DNA here is from genome assembly GCF_958299795.1 of Porites lutea. NCBI lineage: Eukaryota > Metazoa > Cnidaria > Anthozoa > Scleractinia > Poritidae > Porites > Porites lutea. The sequence continues at coordinate 525,918 of NW_027332289.1, forward strand.
TTTCATAAGAGCCTCAAGACGGAGATCCCGATCGTCTTGACGGTTTTCCGACGACCAAACTCGCAGCGTTCCACACTTGTCTCCGCTCGATGCCAGGAAGCATATCGTCAGAACACATTCCTCAATTGGTGAGAAACTGGACGTTGGCGGAGTTTTGTGCGCTAGAGTGCAAATCACGCTGTCGATCAGCGGCCGAGTTAGAACGTAGGTCTCATCCAAGGGGAAAACTAAGCAAGATAATGCACAGAGCCACAGTATCCAGATAGTACCGCGCTCGGTCTTGATTGCCGAAGAATGCCACAATGCCTCCACGAGGATAGCGAATTTACGGGGTTTCCCAGCCTCACAACACATGACCGCCAGGGCATCCGTCCACGGAGAGGCGGTGTTAGGAGGAAGTGACGACCATGCATCACTCGGAGTCAAGTATTCGATGGTCTTTTGTCTTACCGTGGAATCCACGTCGTCTTCCATTAGACGCGCGAGAGGATGATCGTAGCCCAATACACACATGGCGGTCTCATGGCATTCGGCGGCGTGTCTGAGCTCGGAGGCCTTGTGTCTACGCTGTAACTCGTAAACAGCTAGCACGAGTTCTTCGACGCGATTGGCGACACCTTTTCGGTCATATTGAGTAGGATGAAAGAGTTGCACTGGATCTCTACAAAGGATCCTTGTGGCTTTTACTGCGTCTCTCGGTGGTTGCTGCATGGTCGGCAAGGCAATGATTGTTTTTTTTGTTTTTTTTTTTCGTTTAGGTTGTGGCACTCGATCAGTACAACGTCGAACCCCACGAGTGAGGGTACATGACGGCCATTCACCGTGACCTGATCCTCTACAATCTGAGAAATATCGAACGGTTATATCCGATTCTTAAGCGGGCCGAAATTACCATCTGGATCGAAAATAATTTGACACAGGATCCGTGCCGAGCGCTAGAACTGGAGATTAAGATGAAGTATGTCAACACGGGTCGCACGATCAACATGGTCAAGACACGAAGCGTAGAGGGCAGTGTCCTACCAGGGATAACAACACGTCAAAAGAAGTCCCTCGTACAACACACCTTATCGGCACTTGTCAGATGCGTATACTGGGTGGACCAATTCTCCACTATGACCGAAATCATCAAAGAACGCTATGCAATTCTCAAGACTGCAGGTGAATCGGTGGCGGAGATCGTGGCTCATCTGGATCATCCCAGGGGGCTCCAACACGACGGCATCGCCAACTTTGTCTTGCCCGATCTCAGTGAACTCGTTCCGACCCAGGAATCTATTCGGGCTACTCTAAAAGAACTGGTGACTCAGATGGATTCTTTTACTTATCACGCGGCACGAGACTGTTACTCGGGGAAAACATCTTCTACTCGCGACGACTTGGTGATGGCGGTTATCCTGGCAATCGGCTGGCAATTTGTATCTTTGAACGTGATTGTCGACGGACGACTTCCCCTGACCGTCACCGATTCATCATAACTGTATCGTCAGCTTTCATGGCCGACAGCACATCGTCCAGCGAAGCTCGCCAAGAGATACGCCTGTACGCTACCGAGATAGGTAGCATCCTCGGATTGAATCCGTATTGTTCTCGCCTCGACGTCATTAAACGCGTGTGGGAACGCATCGATAAAGTTGGTATTCCAGACACTTGTCGTCCACCTTTGGATTTGCTCAAGGCCATAGGTCTAACGAAAAGTGATCGCGAATTTCGAAGGCAAAAGTACAGCATCAAGGATCACGCGAAGTTTGATGAATTAGTCGCTCGTTTAAAAACGTCCCTGTCAGACGAGGGTCGAACAGAGTTGGTCGACATGGCGCGGGGCTTTGTTAGGACCGAAATGGGCAAAAACAGCGAAATGCTGGCCATCGACATCGCCGAAGCCAACCCGTGCGTTGGCAAATGTAGTTCGACGCAAAAAACGTACGAGAGACTGGCATGGACATCCTCTGACGAACAAGTCGAGGTAGTTATTCTGGGGCGCATTGATTGCCTGGATGAAATAGACAGAGTCGTCGAGATCAAGACGCGTTTTGGACGAAAACCCAATGTTAGCCCCACTGAATTTGCTCAACTGCAAACCTATCTCTTTCTCGCGCAGAAACAGCAAGGGTACGTTATCGAATTATTCGAAGGGGAAAAACTCTTCATAAATTTACCGCTCGCCTTTGACAAGCCATGGTGGATTAACGAAGTCATCCCTGCCTTGGCGTCTTTTGCAAATGACTTGATTTCTAGTATGGCGGAAAAAACGCTGGTCTCTTCATCCGATGACGAGTTTCACTAGTCCCTCGATGTGTAAAAGACAATAAAACAGCCATTTCAATACACTTTGCAAGTGATATCGATTGTTTACTCCGGTGTAGTATGGTTTATTATACCATATTATACTGTATTATATTATATTATATTATATTATATTATACATATATATATATATATATATATATATATTATACTATATATATATACATATATATATATATATATATATTATAATGGAAATTAAACCTTAATCAAAAATTTGAACGCGAACAAGCATAGTATTATTTTTTACATGCCGAGGTTCACGAATATGGTCAATGGGGGCAAACTCGACGTAGCCATACCCTTTGTAGTTACGACGATCAGTGGGCCTCTGGAAAGCAATAAGGTCGGCTTCAACGACCAAAGTTTCACTTATATGACAATGACGCTTCGACTGGTCCAAGATGGAGAGGTTGATTTTTTTCCCGAAGAATGGCCATTCCAAAATGTCGTCATAATCCCCTTGCATCACGTGGACAAATAAGGCAATGTGTTTCCCCAAGCCACCATCCACGCCGTTCAAGTTCATCCTCAGACACATCTTATAGCCGTACAAACTGGTGTAAAAAGGAGGGCTATGCATGGCTGACATCGTATTGGCAATTGCGTCTTGTCGACGCTGTCGGTAATTTTCTACCCTCCAAATGTACGTTCCGTTACAGACACGGCCTTCGAATTCCAGTAATTTTGTCTCAAGTTGCCAAACAACTGCATCGAGGTCTAGCAGGGGTCTTTGGCGCCTCGAGCTGGGCCCGTTTAGGGCGTATTCCCGGTTTTCGACTCCGCCAGAAACAAAACTGATCCTACGCTTCAGCTCGTTACTTTCTTTCAATTGTTGATGACGCGGTGCCTTTGGGTCGCATGAATAGGCTACGTTGTTGGCCCTGGCAACGCAACTCACGTTTTCTGGAAAATTGCACCGTGATTCAGTTCCCAAATTCTGGGTTGCTATGAAAGCACCAAACGTCTTTGCTAAGTCCATGACGTGACTTCCGAGTTGATCATCGACATGCTTTTCCACGGTGGCTCGTTTTCCCTCGAATGTGCAACCCACTACGCTGAAAGCACATTTGATTTCCATTTCGGGACAGTCGTTGTCCAAGTGATGTTCCATCAATTTTCGCACAATGTTTTGTCGTCCACATTGTCCACACGACACCGGAAAATTTGGACACGTTCGAAAATGATTCTCAAGGCCATTCCAGTGTACCTCTTTGTCACAGTGCTCGCATGGTGTGGTTCTGTTAGGACACTCGGTTTCCAAGTGTTGTTTCGCGTTTTTACGCTGTAACTGTTTTCCACAATTCTTGGGACAACATATGTCGACAAAAGCACAGACTTTCATATGATCATCTATCGTCTTAAGGGGTCCCTTCCACATACACCCATGTTCCTTTTTCATTCGGCAGAAAACGTCATGGCACAATATTTCTCGCTTAGCAAAATTGTCCGGATAGAGCGAGTTCTCGTCCAACCTTTCGTTATCCACGGGGCACGAGTGGCTAACAGATCTGAAGCTCCATAATATACAGTCTCTACAGAACCGGTGCCCACACGACGTCTGCATCGGTTCTCGCAGCCCCGAAAGACAGATCGGACATTCGTGGTTTGCCTCCAGTGGTGGATCGAAATATTCGTCATATCCAGAGGGTGCTGACGCATGGCTTAAGTACATTCCTGTATGCTTCGAGAGATACATGGGGTTAGATCGAGCCCGTGAGTATTCCGAGTAGTCAATCTATCACACACTAACAATAAAAAAAAATCAAGGCAACAATAGACATTATGAGGTTCGTAAATGTGGCAGTTACCGACGTAGCTGCACTTCTTCAACTGAACGTTTTTGATTCTAGACGGGCTGCGCTTGAGAGAATTCGACGTAGAGGAGGAGTCCGTTGGCGCCCTGGAAAATCCTCGTCGCATGGAAGGTTCGACGAATTTGCTGCTTTGCGTTGTCTTCCCGCGTCAAGACGTTTTGTCGAAAGACTCCAGAGCTGCCCAAAGAAGTTTACGGATCGAAAGAAGGGTGAGGATTTGCTGACATCATCGGAGGGTGCCATCGAAGCCGATGCCAGAGGCATGAACGTGAATTTCACGAAGCGGATTATTTCTTCCTTCGTTGACACCGAACTAGGGAAAGCGATGGAGAATGAGGTGATCGAGCAATTAGAGGCAAAGTTTGCCTACAAATTTCGCGAAAGACAGCGATGCTACCAACGAACGTGGACTCACCCGAAAAACAAGTCTTTAAGGGTGCACTTGATCGGTCGAGTCGATGCCAGCTTCCGCGATCTGAAGGGGAGGACGTGCATTTTGGAGATCAAGCATCGCCGGCATGGTTTTCGAGCCGTTGGTCGTCACGAGATCATTCAGCTCAAGACCTATTTGACCTTGGCCAAATGCGACCGCGGAGTCCTACTGCAAAGCTACGCAGGTGGAATCCGCAAGAAAATCATAAGACGCAACGACGGTTGGTTTTATGCCCAAGTGAAACCAGCTATTGAACTAGCAGCAGTACAAATAGCTCGTGAAACCGACAAGAGCAAAAAACGGCGAACATCGAAAAACCCGAACGCACGAAAGTCATGCCGGTCGAAAGGCAGAGGTTGATATTCTCTGCTTACTTTTATTCCCGATCGTACAGAGACTTTGTGTTGGAGGCCAGTCGAAACTTGACGTGTTCCGCATTCCGTCCCAAATCTATGCTTAAAGTGTGGGAAGACGGATTCTTACAATTTACTGCGTCCAAGACCGGCACCTGTAAAAGGCTGGATCTACCCCCGATAGAGACCGTCGTGGATGCTACTACGTGTGAAGAGCAAGGCTTCTATGATCTGAAAGACCTACCTGCAGAAAAACTCTTAATCCTCTTTGCTCAGTTAATCGAATCGGGCAAAGACTGGCGCATAAAGAAAGACGGTCGAGATCGGTCCGACGGATGGTCGAACCCTTGCATCGAGTTCTTGACGACGCGACTAAAGACCGGGCGATGGACCGCGAGCGAGAAGATTCCGGAACTTCAACGGATGATTGAGGCGGAAGTGGACGATACCTCTATGTTTGTCGCCGCATGCATTGCTCACGAGTTATGGATTAAAGTACATGGGGGTTACTTTTGCGACTTTTGCTCTCCAGCACGGCGGTTTTGTACCACGTGAATGACTAGCTGCAAAGGGCCTATTACCTTAGCCTACCAAAGCTAATCGCATGTCTCAGATCAAGGCTTTGTTAACTTGAGGAAAGTACAACCTTCCTATGCCTTATGATAGGTGGGTAGCCCTCCCTCCTACCACGAAACATGGGCCTGAATCCGGAAAAGGGTTGCGTATTTGTTATATATCTGTTTTAAAAATATCGCCCTCCTCGAATTGTCATCCCTTTTAATTATTCATTACATAAAAAAGTCCCCGTACTGATACAAAATACACACCGCATCACGGAAAAAGATTCACTTAAACACATTCAATTCCAGTTCAAAAAAGTACAGGAAACCGTGAGCCATGGCAGACTGAACAGAGATATTTAGAGTCTCTTTTACGGAAAAGAGCAAACGTCAGATTCAAGTTGAGAATTTCACAACAAGAAACAGGGAACACTTGGTCACGTGGTACAAATTCACGTTTGCCGTTTGCCGCAAACGTGACTCTTGGCTCCAAAAGGGAGCTTAAGCAACAGCGTTTTTGAGCGACGGACGTCAACCGGAAGTGGGCTTTTTGCAACATTGGGCAGTGGATGGGTTCAAAATCCCGGGCAAATCGTCTTTATAAGAGAAAAGAAACTTAGAAATACAAATTTTTTAGCGTCAAGGCATATAAAAGAAGAGAAGGCCTCACTTCCGGTTGACGTGCATCGCTCAAAGTCGTCTTTGCTTAGGGTCCCTAATGTGAAGACAGCTGTGTGCAAGACCTGCGTGCGCTCTCTTAAGTTTCTCTTCCAATGACTGTCGCAAACGTAAGTGATAACGGTAGTGTTTTTTTTTTGAATATCGAGCCACTAGCGCAAGCTGTAAATAACTGAAGACATAAGTTTCAAAGTAAACTGAGTACTGCGTTAAAGAGGGCACGATGTGTTAAGCCTCACGTAGTCAGGCCCCTTTGCATGGACTAAAATGGCCTCGAAAACGCTTACTTTGCATATGGATTTTCACAAAAGCTTACCTACACCAAAGGTGTCTTCTCAAGACTGGTATTACTCAAAAAAGCTCAGAACAAGCCTAATGGGTATATACTGCGCAAACCAGGAGGTTATACACTGTTTTATGTACGACGAGTCTATTGCTGGTGGAGGCCCAAATGAAGTGATCTCAATCTTGGACTATTTTCTCAAAAAACTTCAGACGGAGCAAGGCCGAGACAGGTATGACCATCTTATAGTGTGGTGTGACAATTCTCCGGCTCAGTTTAAGCAAAACTTTCTATTTTTTTATATGGATTACCTGGTCACAAGAGGAGACTTCCTACGAACAGACTTAAAATTTTTGTTGGAGGGCCACTCGTATAGTGTGTGCGATAGATATTTTGGAAACATTCAAAAAGTTTTTAACGCCCAAGAGAAAATTGAAACACCCAAAGACTGGGAAAACGTTCTAGTCAGCAGTGGTTTATCAAACGTCAAGGTCTATTGGGTAGGTCTGGACATGATAAAGGACTACAAGTCATTTTTAAAGTTAAAATACGTCAGTAGAAACGAAGATTTACAGCACGAGAAATTTGAGGTCAAAGAAATCGCGTGGATTAATGTTGGAATTGGGGAACAGCCTGATGACAGGGGCAATCTGAAAGTTGTAGATCATCCCGACTGCGCCTTCGTGCGTTTCACTATTGACCCAAAACAGCAACCCAGGCTAGTTTCGTACACAAAGAAAAGGCAAGCAACTCCACTGCGAATAGACCTACTGACCACACTGAGGCAGGAACTAAGGCCAATTCGTGAAGATGTAAAGCAGCAGTGTCTAAATCTAGCTAGAAAATATTTAAGTGAACATGCCGAGCGTTTTTATGCTGCCCTACCATGTATCCAAGAGGGGAGCGAGATTGACGATTGAAGGTTATCATTATATACCTTTCACTTGAACATTAATCGTGTGTCCTAATTAGCTTCCTCTTTAACGTAGCACCTCAGTTTCCTTCGCCTTGCCTTTGTCTTACAGTAAAACGTACCAAGAGACTAAGAACCTGGATTTTTCAAAGTTATCCTAAACAGGTTATTCTTTTCAATATATAAATGGTAGTTAGTACAGGTTAAGGCTATTTAGGTTCTTACATAGGTTATGTTCTGAATAAGAAACATACAATATAGCCAAGAGAATTTAGTGGTTCAGCTTATTCCTCATATAAAATCTGCACACCAAATAAGACGTTATGTAAAAATGACCATATAAAGAAAACCTAAAGTATTGACCTCATTGGCATTTAAACAGTCCAGTTAGAGCGATAATGCAGGTATGTCTTCAAAGAGGATTCTGAACAGTGACTGATCTAACTTTTGCCCAAGGGTACAGGCAAATTTTTTCAGAGATTTTATTTAGAAACTAAGAAATTGTTTCAATTTCTAGACTAAACAGGTTCGTAAAATATAGGTTCTTAGGCAAGGGGTTTCACTGTATAGCACCATTTTATCATTCACTAATAAATAAATCGTTGTTGTTGTTGAAAACTACTGTTTGCTGCTTGACCGTTCCGGTACGACAGTGAGTTAGAAAGCTACACTAGCCAATGGTTGGGATTCTGAGATAGGTACCTTTTTCTAAAATCAGACAGATATATATATATATATATATATATATACTTATACTATACATCTGTTATATCTTTTTGTATATCATAAACGTATGTATGAAATCCATGATCTTTAAGGTGGAGGTCCACCCTCTTCTATTGGTCCCTGCAGACCCATTTTTTACGCGACCAGAGACGGATTTCAATACACCCTTTACTGTTGTCATTGATTGTAAAGAAGGACTTGCCAATAGGTTCTTGGTCAAAGGCTCCGAGTGCGTTTACATCGGTTTTGAGCAGCAACGCATACCTAGACTTCTTCGGTATTGTTTTAAAGGCCAAGATATCAAGCCATAGTCATACCTCATCGTGTATCAAAATTGTTTGCTTTGTTTGAATTAAACATACAACGAATCCTTTGAGGACATCCGTGAAATGTGTTTGTTGCTTTATTTGTTCTTTTGGATGGATCTATATTCTTCATCTTCGAACTGTATGTACTCAAAGTCCCTCGTCGAGTCGTACCCAAAGTTTTCGGCCAATTGCGCGTTGACCTTAATCTCTTTCTCCAATCCAATGCCAGTAGCCGCTAATGTCATGGCGGAATAACACAGGCGACGAATGAAGGGTCTCCAATCGCGACCCTCTATCGGTTTGGGGGTAAGGGCCGCTCGTATCAACATTTTCATGGTTTCGAAATCGACCTCGACGAGGCACACAAAGTCCCCGCATCTCCATGGGAAACGAACCGCTTCGTCCGACCTCGTCAGGCATTCGCGTCGCATGCCATGTTCCAATTCCTTGTTTATGTTCTGAATGGAAGTGATGCGACTGAAGTGCACCTTGCGTAGTTTGGGCTTTTGACTCAACAAGCGTACCATCCCTCGAGGTCCAAACGAGGACAGATCCTCGCAAAAGTCGCAGCCGTTCAACAACACAATAAAGATTGCGCACAATCGTCGTTCGGCTTCCGCATTGGACCACTTGGACGTGTCACCCAGAGGACACGAAGAGAATAGGAAACTTTTCTCGACTTTTGGCAGGAGGTTATCGTTGCATATTTCTGGTTCCTCTAAAGGATCGATACTCCGCAGATCTATGCGATGAGGAACGAACAATGACCTGGTCTTTGAATCCGCGGGAACCGTGCGTACCACCACGTTCTTCTTATCTCTGAAGCCGAGTTGCTTGGCCCAGAACAACTCCGGCGAGCCTATGGCGATCATTGATACCAACACGTCAGAGTCGGTCGTCGACAACAGTGAAGGACCGTTTAGGCGGTTGGTGGCAAACCGACCCAAACGGATCATCATGGCGTCTGCTTCCAGGTCCACGTTTCCACTGAAATAATCTCTCAAAGGACGTGCGCTCTCGGGTCTATTGCCGGCGATACGAAACCAGCGGTTACTTGAACCGGTACTGGAGTTCCATCCTCTTGCCACGAACACATCCACGTCAGCTTCGTTTTGCCCCCCAACACGTTCCACCGTTTCAGACAGGCAGTCGATGAGTCTCCAGAGGTTGTCTCGACTACGAAGATAATCAAACAACGATCCTTGCAACATTTCTTGCCCACCTATCTGAATGGGGGTGGGTTCGAGTAAGCCGACGCGATCGGGACCCAAAAACTCCTCGACGCGTTGACGCACTTTGTGTTCTTCGGACCTGGACTTGGCTAGAGACCTCTTTTTACTCGTGATGCTCTTGGCAGCCGGACGGTCGCCGTCCACCAAGTAGTAGGCCGCCACGAGATCCGGCAGCAAAGCCGTTAAGCCTCGACGTAAGCTTAGTAAACGATCAAAGAGAAACCCCGTCAACATCTCGTCGTTGAACGTATCGACGTGCACTGCATAACGTTTGTCGGGAAGCTGCTCGACCGTTCCGATGTGATAACCGCCGTCAATGCATTTTGTCAGCACTTCTTCCAAAGTGTTTCCTTCGAAGCTCACAAATTGCGTGTCGCAATGAGAACGTATCCATTCCCGACCTGCCTTAGGAAAGCCGTAAACTAGTTGCGTCAGGTCGAATATGACTGTCTTGGTCCTGGCAAGGTCACTTCGCTTCTTGACGTCTAAAAGATCGTGGGGTTCGGCGTTGATGTGACGATTTCCCCATGTTTGCTTCGGCGTATCGTTTGGCCACGCCAACTGCACGGTGCGAGTCAGTACGGCATGTTCGCAAAGGGTAGTAGCCACTTTCTGTCCCAATCCCATTATTGTTTCTAGTCGGCAACTTTTTTTCCCTCTAAAAGGACCAAGTTAGTGTTAACTTATGCAAAGACTGCTGGTCAATTTTGGGAATTTACTTTATTTCTTTCATCAAGTCTTCAGACGAAAAGGAAAGAGAACAATCGGCCAATGGTGTTCGGCCAGAGTCATATACACATCTGTCTCGTCGTCGAGATCTGGATACTGGCTGCACCTGATTATGGCCACATGCACAAAAATAAAAGGCGTGATCTCGCGTGGATTATTTCTACTCGAATACGACGCATTTCCCACGTTTGACATAAAGGCTTGGAGAAACGCACGTTGTGGTTTGTTGGTCATCACCAAGTCCACGTCGGGGTAATTATCCAAGTGGCGGTTTGCGCTTTCGATGACGTTCGAATACTTTTGCTGGTACACAAGCCACAGGGAAAAGGCTGCCGTTTCTCCTCGGTCGCATGTCGAAGTGTCCAAAGACGTTATCCTCATTTTCCCATTTCCCCCGCTCAAGATCGTTACCAGGTCAGTTTCCACGTCGATCTTTCGCTTTCCCGTGGAACAGATACCCATTGGCCGAAAGAGGTCGTACAAGTCTTGAGGACCCATGCATAATGACAGCAACGCTTCCACGCCGGCCGCAGCCTGACTTCCACCGCTCACTGTAATGGGGCGACTCCATCCATAGATGGTTTTTTGATGATCGGCCAGCTCAAACGCTTCGGCTTTTGAAGCCATCACCGTTCGCCTAAGTTGTTTCACTCTCGACACGTATGCCCCGATGTGCGACTTGAAATCGGCAAAGGTGAGGCCAGTCGTCAGCCCTCCATAAGGAGGCTCGTCGGTAGGGGCTACTTGGTAATCCTGAGTCAAGTTCCTCAAGAGCTCTTGTCGGTAAGCGTGATCGCTCGACTTCATCGTATATCCTTTCAAGAACACTTTGTCCTCTTTCACGCGTTCCACCGTGTGAAAAGGGTCGTCTTTAGAAATGCGTCGAAGCACGTCGATACCCCTGTACTTGAAGACTAATCTTCCATCTCCGATTATCGTCGATTGACCGAGCGGTCCGAAGTTATTGAACCACACGTCTTGAATGACGGGGTTTTCTTCCTCGTCAGCGGGAATGAAGGGATCGACGTCGTAAGGACCGTGGTTCAAGGCAAATTCGCGCACATGATCATACTTGGAGTATTCTCTATCTTGCAGGTACGCGCCCAAAATACCCGAATATGGAGCCACGCCGAAATTACACATCGGCCTCTTCGGCGACGAAAATGCCTCGGTCTCATCTCGGTAGCATTCCCAGGCCCGTTTTCGAGACTGTACTAGCAGACGATCATTGTCCAGGTCCATGCTTTATTGTATCTTCATCTCACATACAAAAAAAGTTAATACCAAACGAGGCAACTAGAACTCTTTCAAATCCGCCGTATCCGTCAAAACCCTTGGCCAGAGTCCACCCACTTTGGCCCGTGTGGAACGAGCCACGAGAGTTGAGGAAGAAGGGGCAACAGCTCTCGGAACACCAGCACTTCTTTCAACAAACTGAGGATTGTTGTCATTTGGTCGTCGTCCACTATTTGAACACCTGGAATGAGGATGCTTTTATCCCAATACAACATGTGTGCCTCGTGGCAGATTTGCTTATCGTCGACGGTCCAACAGTCTTTTATGATGCGAGAGGCTATGGCCCTGCTCCTTCTCTCCAGCTGTTCCCAGTTGACCTTATTTCCCGCAAGATCAAGGCAGGGCGATATGCAGTGCGCGTGGCGGCCAGGGATCTTTGGTGGAACCACGTCGGGCACCCCATCTATGTAATGTAACATGTCGAGGTACAATTGCTCATCTTTTCGATCGTCGCTCAGGCGGTCAAAGCGAACAGGGGTCTGGCAATTGCGAACGAGTAAGGTCTCGTCCATTTCCTGCAGCTTCTGAGAAATCATCTCGAACGTTACTTTCCAGCCAACACCGTGGTTCTTTCTTTGCAAACAGCTCACGAGTAAGTGCTGCAACGTTTGAACACCTAGTTCTCCTCCGTGTCGACGCCTGAAGGAAACGAGCAAACAGGCGGCTGCCAAAGAAAATGCGTCGATCGATTTCAGCTGGGTTTCGTAGAGACTCGTTGCCCGCTTCATTAGTTCCATGGTGTCGTAAAAGTGATAAAAGGAACAGAGACAATTACTCCATATATTACATGTGCAGATCTGTAGCATCCAATAGGGAAGTGTTTTCTGCCAGCTCATATTAGGTTGTGTTTGTGTTTTCAGTGTCAAAGAAAATGACCATGAGAATCGATACAAGGAAAGTCTCCTATCAAGCTCTAAATCGCTTATCTGGGCCAAGAACCACAGTGGGTCGCTGGACTTCGTACACGATCTGCGCCGTGGCAGACATAACCTTCCTAGCACTGGCATTCGTCTCGTGCAAGGGCAAACCCAATCCGCCAAAGTTATGGCTAATCGTCAAGTCCATCGGCGCGATTGTCTTTCGCTTCCTCATGCTGTTTGAATACCTCGACCACCACATCACGTTTGTGGAACTTCGCAAACATCTTTCCATCGGAGATCACCGCTTCAAATCGCAGATGACCGATCCGTTCGTTCCACGATACGACTACGTGTCTTTGATCGCTGGCACGTTTGAGGCAGCGTGCGCTTTGGGAACGACCAACGCAATAGCCAACGCGACAAACGTTCACAAGTGTCATTTACTGATCTTGGCTGCTGTCGGGTCCTCCACCTTGACGTACCTCAAGTGGATCGTGTCGGTGTACAAGAGCTGTCTTCGGTGTCGACGCAGATTCCCGCGATAATCAATCCGTGCCTTTCGATCGTGTTTACTTTTTCATTCCCTCGCCGCCTTCTTTCACATTTTTAACGCTGCTTGTTAACTCAATCGGTCGTTCGCGTTATCTGTGGTTATTGGCCGAGCAATTGATGCACATGGCAGATGGCAGCCATGGCAGCTGAACATGCAGGAGTGGATGCCTCGAAGGGCAGGACAAAAAATTGTCAACGAGAAAACTTGCTGGGTGATGCCTGCGTCAGTGTTGCGATTATGTTGTGTATCTTTGGGATATGGTGTACATACTCGCCGTTGACTGTCCCGAATCGATACACAACCGTGACGCACATTCGCCATCTTGCGCAGAGCGGATCCGGTACGACACCAGTTCCCCTGCCTTTGTCCAATGTGACCCGTTTGGGACTGCAAGATAAAGATACTGTCTTGGTTCTCTTTCCTCGCGCTTGGCAAACCGCCGGCTGGTCTCGCGTCGTGTTTCGATTTCATCGCTACCCTTACGACAAAGTGACTGGTATTGACGTCCTCGCCAAAGCAACACCAGTGCGTGCTCTGGCCTGGATAGGGGATCGGTTGATCATCGACACTGCATTCAACGAGACGTTTCGTCGTTTCAAACATCTTGGTTTCCGGTGTAGAGGTTCCCGAACTACCTTAGGCATTGCCTTTCTAAGGCTGGACGATGGTCGATGGGATGAAGCCGTCATTGTCAGGGCTTCGGGTTTGGTGCGATCGTTTCCTTTGGTGAAAATAGAAGACGGTCTCTGGCTCGCAGGGATGCCATCTGGCGTGGATCAGTGGCAGGGACGCGTCCGACACATCGCTGACATCCCCGGCAACGTATCTCTGTTCGGGCCATCCACGCAGTCAAGCATCGAGTCGTACGTGTAAAGGTCGCACGACGATCGCCATTTAAAGAAACACAGGCTTCGAACCAAGGATCCATTTAAAAAAAAAACCAATCGATAACATTGTCGATGAAAGTAAATGGATTCAGACACTCCGAGACCTAGAAGCATCGGGCATTTGGACCCGACGGTTGCTGGAAGGCTCAGACTTTGCCTACAAAATGATGGACAGTGGTGGAAGCTATTTGATTCCAAAGCAACGCGCAAGGAAATGGAGGATATGCTGTCTGGTCTCTGTATCTTTCTGAGTCCTCTTCGACATCGGGATTTCATCGAAAACAATACCATGCAAAAGATCGTTCAACATTTGTGGGCCACTGTAGGGCATCGTATTACGACGATACCGTCCAATATAGAGATAGGGTTTAAGCTTCTCACAGAAGTCATTCAGGGCCGAGTTTCAACTCACCGGTCTTTGACTCTCTTGTTGGTCTTGACGCCATTGTGTGCCACATCACCTTCCAACCTCAAAGCCTTACTGGACGAACCGGCGGATATGTCCGTCATGTGCGGGCACGATGATGAAACGCGCATGGCTTGGTTATGGTTGAAATCGTTGCTCTGCACTCTCTTGGCCTTTTTTTGGCAAAACGTATCGCCACCCTCTTCGGTTGAGAAAGTCGATCGCGACACCGAAGAAGTCAACCAGATGCTTAGACGCGCCTGCGAAATGACGAGCCGATGCAAATGGAAGACAGTGGAGATGAAGGAACAGGGTGACGAAGATTGGCTCAAGGCAAGCTACGAAGGTCGATACAGACCAAACAGAACGCGATGCTTGTGGAAGCAGAAGGATGGTGAGACACGAGAAACGTGCTTGGACGAGATGATAGCAGCACGAATCACCGACCTGTGTCCAGAGAACGGTTTCGTGGGCTTGTGGGTTGATGGTCATCCCAATCTGGTACTCAGTGCAAACGATTTGAGATCTTTGTTCATCTCTACGGATCCGTGGGAAAGCATTGACAGAGCTAGGATACCTTTTACGAAGGGGATGCTCGTCGCTTCAGATAAACAGTTGGAGTTCCATCACGAAGCCCTGCCACCGGCCAGAGTACACCGTGCCACTGGGATTCCTTTCGAGCTATTCAAAGGGTTTCCTTGTGTTCCCAAAGAACGTTTACTTCTTCCTTGATTCAAATAAAATATTTTATTGACTATTCATCGCTCGCCTAATGATTTTCGTTCCATTTTTGAATGGCAGACTACTTCCTTGGAATTCGCATCCCCTCAGGCTGTCTCGTCGGTATCCTCGTCCGTTGAGTCATCTTCCGTGTGGTTGGACTCGACGCAATCATGTTCTAGCTCGCACTCTAAGCAGACGTAAAGGCGGCAATCGTCGCAAATGTAAAGACACCCTAGGCAGAGAGGATATTCGCAGTCGGTGCATATATCTGAAGCTCTGTTCTCGTTGAGAACCATGTCACAAATAAAACAATGGGTTTGGATTTTTCCTTTGTTCGAAGTAGGCGTCTTGTTTATTGCAGTCTCCATCCTTCCTTGACCTCTCTGACTGTCTGACGAGCTACGTAGTGTTGTTCAGAAAAGAGCAAATTTTAGCATTGAAATAAAAACCCGTGTGATTAGAATTTGATGATGAGCTCCACGTGGCCTTTCTCTTGCATGGCTTTTGCAAAAGTCTTCAGTTGGCACGAGATCGCGATGGACTTTTGTCGGGAACAAGCGCGTACGTACCAGGAGTTTTCAAAAACAATGATAAGGCAAAGTTTTGCTTTTGTGACGTTGTCAATCATTGGGTCAAACTTGCCGAGCAATGCTCCAGGGGAATAAGGAACGGGATCCATGGGAAAGGTCCAGTTTCAGTCGGATGCGGTGGCTTGGATCGAACGATATGCGCAAGAGATGTTATTTTCTGGCTCCAGGGTACTCCAAACACTCGATCCATATTCCCTTCACGACGGTCGGCCAGTGAAGGGTGAGTTGGCCCTATACGTTCCGAAAAATAAATCCAGTGCCATTTCAATTAAAGATGTGGTGGTGAGACCTCCATCCCAAGAACCATCGTGTGGTATTGTCTTTGTTACCGTTCGAGGGTATCCAGTCGAGGTAGGAGATGGTTGGTGTATCTCGTTTCATTTGGCAATCAACGATTACGACCTGGACTGTGCCACGCGCCTGCAATGCCTCCTCCAGGGACTCTGTCCGAACGACGCGGAACAATTGGCCCTCGCTCGTAAGCGCGTTCGATTGAACCCGGAAGAGGCCAAACGATTCCAGATGCCATTGGCATGTCCTTCGGCTACCAGGCATCCAAGGCCTATGTTGTTGTCCAAGGCTATCTTCCTTGTTGCTGTGTGCGCCAGGAGATCTCACAAAAAGCGACAACGGGGAAGAAGCGAATATGGATCTCTCACTCTCATGCAACCGAACAAGTTTAGGAGAAAAGACCGAGAGAACGAAACTTTGGCCACGTCGACACTTCTCCCTGTTAGTTCTACAGATATGCGTCATGATGAGGCACAGCCGAGCAGGAGTCTCGAGGGGACGAGTACGTCGAGTTCACAAGAGAAAGCGATATCTCTGGGAAAAGAACCATCGAAAGGATATCCATTGCCTCTTCCGAGGACGCCGTCAAGTCAAGCCGTTGAGATGGGTCATCGAGATAAAAGTCCACTGATGACTACAGCTCGGCATATAAAACATGTCGCACAAGACGACGTGTTTGCTGATTGGTCACCTCCTCCACCAACACCTATGGGCATACCGCCTAAAGGCGTCCAAGATATTTTTGTTCCTGCTACTCCCGTTTCCTTGTGGTGGAAAGCTGAGTCACCGGACGGGCTGCAACCGGTCACGGCCTCCCTCGAGACAACACCGTCTCGGTCGGATTCTCTTTTGCAATCTTTTTCGAAATCACTCCCGACAGTCACCTCTGTGGAGAGGGTATCGAATGCTAGTCGTACTCCAGATCAGTCACCGTGTCGGCCATCACCGCTTGTGACACCCGTTCTGTTGGACATTGCTCCTTCACTTCCTGTCGTCTCCGCCGTCGAGACCCTTATCCGTTTCGAGAAAAATGAGAACAAGCACGCTGATAAGAACGAACAAGAACAAAAACAACAAGAAGACGATAAAAACGAAGGACAATGGGAACGTGAAGAAGAAGAAGAAGAAGAAGAAGAAGACGATGGCGAAGAATTACAAGATGGTGACGAACAAGAGTCATTATTCTTACTTGACGATGGCATTCACACGCCTTTGCCTATCAACGAAACCACAACTTGTCCTCCAGAGTTTGCTCCAGCCGATAGTGCTTCCCCGTTTCTGCAATGTACCACAGTCTCACAGGAAACCTTGCCGCTTCCCTCGAGTTCACATCAATGGAAAAATAGATGGTGCGAATACCAACATAATTGTGTCCTAGATGGCGTGCTCGCGTATAAGAAACGTCAACCATTCATTGACCATATCACTCCGGTCAAAATGGCATACGCATTTCCCGGGGTAAATGAAGATAAAATGTGTAACAGTTATCCATGCGTCGTAACTTTGATAAAACTTGAAGATAAAGGGCAAGAAACCTTCGAGGTATTTGGAGCCTCCAATATTAGACAGGCAATCAACCTCGTGATGCGTCTTCATACCTCGACCAACAAAAAATCTTCAGATGTCTACGTGGCCATGACAGGCTCCATGAATAGCACAAACGTTCCCCTGGACATTCCCTTGGATGATGAGATAGAGACAGAGAGGGTAATTGTAAAGAGGCGTCCCGTCTGCACCATACCGTCTATGATTAAAGAAGGAAAAACAATTCACGCCTGGAGACCAGGTGGTCAGCCTTTTGTCGTTTCTCGAGAAGAACAAAAGATCAGAAAGGAATCCATGACCGGATTGGGAATCCCTCGCAGACGAAGCGGGTACGTTGTATCCGTTTTTCGTTCAGACGACGCTGATCACTATCAGAGACTTTTGGCTCAACCAAAGACGCTCGACATTCCTTCCGTTGTCAGCTGCATTGTCAAACGTAACATCAACCATTTGAAATCAATGGCATATAACCAGCATAGAAGAGAGTTAGATTACTTTCCCACCGAGATCACTAGCACTGGCGACTGGTTAGCAAATCATCATCTCGAAATTGGTGCTGCCGCCGCAGATTTCCTCGAGAATGGTGGACGGTCGCTGAACCACAAGTTCCCATTACAGTGTAAATTACAATCCAAGCGGATAGTGGCCATAGATAAATCCAAGGACTCTCAAATGACACTTCAATCTTTCTTGAGTTATTACCTAGAACTGATAGAGCTGTTCTCACGTTCGGGTACGATTCTCGGTGATGCCATATTTTATCAGCATGTACACGGGAGAGAAACGGCTAATTTCATTCTTGATGTAGTATTTGGACGCGCAGATAGCCTAGCTCGTCTGTTCAAAGAAACGGACAATGCCACAGAATGTTTGTGGACTTTGCGAAAAACAATGTGAGACATGTTAAATAAATGAAGAGAAAGAAAGAAAGTCTGATAAAACCCCGAAGAGCAATAAATGTTTAAGATTTAATCCAGTTCCGTTAATCTATCTATCTATCTATCTATATATATATATGTAAATATATATATATATATATATATATATATACATATATATATATTTCTATATATATATATATATGTTATATATAATATTCATATAAATGAGTGTATAATAAAAAAATACATGTTTCAGAAAAAGATTGAAAATTTTAAAGTACCCTTTGTCAGCCCGTTTGTTTCGCTTAGAAAAGATCTCATGATACCGTACGCACGAAGTGTTTAGTTTGTTATTTTTATTTATTGTTTAAACAGTTTTACGACCATCTTATCTCCAGGAAAGATGCGTTGAGAACCTGCTGGTTCAAGTGACTGCAGGACTTCTCCGAATGGATTCGGTTCGTACATGGCAGTATCGTTCTCGCACAGCATTGCTAACAATTCTGAAGTGAATTGTACTCCTGCGGTTGTTTTAAACACGTTGGACTCCCGACATTTTTTCATCATAGTTTCCTCCCCAGCAGCCTCGGTCTTGATCGAGGCAGCTAGGGTCTTTATCTCTTGGCCGATCCCGTCTTGATTAAAATACTGATTTATGAAAGACAGCAGACGGGTGATGCGGGTCACCTTGGAAGACTCTATCTGTGCGATTGTTCCTTCCCCTCCGTCCCTAGTCACATCGAAATCCATCTGATCGGTGGTCAGGAAACGTCTGTATCTATCCATGCAGCTAAACATCCGTACTCTATGGTCCACGGTCTGAGGCTGAATACCATAAGTTGCAAACATCGGTGGGCACATTTGGTTACGACCACCATATCCGCTAAACGAATCTCTGAAGATCGATTGTTGTGCTTGTACGTCCGCGTCCGTTGGAAATCGCAGATACAAGAGATCCCCGATACTGACTGTATCGCTTCCAGTGTGAAGCACTGTCTCGCGCGTTGCTGGTACGATAGTGACATCCATCAACTGATTGGTCTGATCTAGAAAGCTTTTGCGTTGATTCACTGCCCACCTCACGTCATTCATCCATGCTGCATGATACACAGGGTCCTTTGGCATCCCTGCTGCATCTGGATAAGCGATCCAAGGAATGTCATCGCTCGGTATGTCGAGCTTCAAGGCAACGACTTGACCCTCTAGGACCTCCCGGCCTCTAAGCGACATCGTTGCATAGCCCTCTTGTCCTTTGTTCTGGTACACATTTTCCTGAAGTTGGTAGTAACCGGGATGAAGATGTACGTTGAAAGACGTACTTGATATGGCCATTGTCTACGAAGAACTAGCTGACTTACCGAAAACGTATGCTCTATGCGGTCAGTAGAATATACCCAGATCCTTTAGGGTGACGTTAGTGTCCTCTTCTAGCGACGTGCCGTGCAGCGACATACCACTCGCCCGAACGGGAGCGTGTGCATTTTGCGCTGGTTGTGTCTGGGGGGGAACTTGAACGTGAGCCTGATTGAGTGTTGCAGGTGGTGTGGGCGTGGGCGTGGGAGACGAATGAGGTTGCGCTGGTAATTCGTTGCCCCGCTGTATTGGACGTTGCTCCAGAAATCTTCGAAATTCGTCCATCAGAACGCGTTGTTCCTTATCCTCTTCTCGAGAAGGCGGCTGCAACTGTTTCCAGTGCTGTATTTCATCATGAATAGTATCCTTGATGACTTTGCGTATCTTGGATTCAATCGCGTTCTCCTCTCGCTGTTTAAGACCCATTGTATAGGCAGGCAGATGCTGACTCGAATCGCGATCCCGCTTGCGGCCTGGCACCAATCTTTGCGATAGGTCTTGGTGAATCATCTGCAACGAGGGAGATTGTCTCTTTCTTGAAACTTGAGCTTGCGGAGTTTGCTGCAAAGTAGATAGTCGTGGCGATTGATGTTCTGGAACGGGGCTAATATTGCCGCGCTCCTCATTCAAGGCTCTCGCTCGTAATGCCGTGGCTCTCACAGAGACCAGACTTGTTCCAATGCTAGGTCCTACCTCCTCGTCTCCAGTTTCGTTTGACTTTGAAGAAGCCGATGAAGGTGTCGTCTCTCCCAGTGCAACTTCCACGGCATCGCGGAACGACTTGGCGAGCACATTTGGAAAACTTTCTATGTTATACTTTACCAGAGTGTGCACGGCATCTGCGTGCGGAACATTCGGTTAGTCAGGGTTATCGATGTCGCGAATAACTCCCTCTCTTAGCATGTGTTCTATATCTTTACGGACCTTGCGCTCACCCGAGGCCTCCGATGCCTTGAGTTCTGCCAGTGACTTCAGTGCTGCCTCTTCGAGAAGTCCCCGCGTCATGTTCAGTGCGTCGGCCTGATCCTCTAACGTCTTTCGAATCTGTGTCACTTGCTGGGCTATATCCTCGATTTCCGACATTTTGCCGATGGCGTCATTTCCTTCAGGGGCAATGGAAGACTCTTCCGTTTTTGGTACCTGCTCTGCACCGACTACCTCTGGTGCACAATTTCCCGTTTCCGATACTCTGGCCGGTGCATCAGAAGCCATCGTGGTTGTTGATGAGTTCATGGATGAACCCAGAAATCCACTAGCTCGATGACAGTGGCGTTTAATAGGTTTGGTGCCACTTTGAGTAAAAAACCTAAAGCGAGTCAACACGTCACGCAGCGACTCCCTATGACAAAACACACCCACGGTGTCATCACGCGCCCCAAGTTGAGTGATGGAAATCTCGTCCGGCACACAATTAACAGTCCCCAGACTAGACTGACATGCAACGGTGAGGAGGACCGGTGCTCCCGCTTTGAACGACGCCTCGTTGATGGTGGCAACACAAGCGCACGCAAAAGTAGTTCTACCTACCCAGTGAATATGCCATCCGAATAACACGCGCCCCACGGGATCGCTACAGTGGAAGTATCGAACGGGGATACCTTTCACGTCCATTTTGCGAATGTCGCCTACAGTCAAGTGATACTTTTTATCGCTGCCAAGCTTAGGCGGAGCTCCGATATCGTTGGCAAAGATACAGACCCAAAAAAATCTCGTCATGGGTCTTGGCTAGAGTCTCCTTCAGTACCGCCTCTGGGTCGAACTGGCTATGGCAAGTCTTGCAGAGCATCGCGTCTGATCGGCACGTGCGTAGTGTCAACTAAACGAAGATAATAACCCACCAGGGCCATACCCACTTCTTCGGCATCTAGAGGTTCCTTTACTCTTGGAGTTAACTTCAAAGAGACGCGCTGCTCGTTCAAATCTACGATGAGATCCGAAAATTCGCACGTTTCCAAGAGAGCGCACAACTCCGGCCAACCAAGATGAACGACGCCCTCGAATGTCACTTCTACCTCGGCCTTATCACTTTCAGTCCGCACGTAATCGAACGACTGCGCTCCGTGGGGCCTGCCGCACATGATGTACTCCATTCTTTCTAGCGTTTCGATGTCCAATCTTGTTGGAAATTCCTCTGATACCGCCTTGCGCGTCTTTCCGTCCTTGCACATGCTATCGAGGTCGGCAATCTTTCGGATGGCATATTTGTCACACAATGGACACGCTTGCCGGCTCTTTAGCCATCGCGCTCGAAAATCGAGACAAAATCCCGTATCTGGAAATTGTTGACGAGCCCAAGCAACAAAGGTGAGGTCGAACTTCTCGGGCGGCCACAATATTCGATTCGTTTGGTCATCACGGTATCTCCGACGCTTGACAACGCGACGATCAAGTTCCTGCGCGTTCTCGAGGTCGTCGTTGTCGTCGTGTTCGTCGCTTGGTCGTTTCCGCTTTTTCCCCATCGTTATCACTTTGCTTTTTTAAGGTTTGTTTAATGGCCGGCAACAGTGCCGTCAATAAAGCATCGGGTGTGCGTTGCAAAACCGTAACAAACCCTGACCGGCTTGAAAACGTGCATGCCATCCATATTGCCACCCAGCGCAATCTCTCGTCCGGTCTTTCGTACACTTTTTCATTGCCATAGCAGACGGGCACGTTGTGCCATTGAAATTCCCACTGCCCCGCATGGCTTTGCACTTTGACGTCCCTTCGTTTCATGGGGCGCTCTATGTCCACGATCCCGGCCGCGCGTCTACACTGTGCCACCAAGGCACTTTGCTCCGAGGTGGTGCAGCGTACTTCGACCGACAATAGTCGATCCAACACGCTGGACGAGCCACCGCCGGTCAGGCGATGAAGCAAGGCGAGTCCCCTGTTGACGACCGGATGAACCCCCGGTTGCCACGCTTCTTGTACCAAACGATCATCAGGGGCCGTCTCGACAAAAAGACGCCTGAACCAACGCCGTACATCCGGGGTGGGGTCCGTGAGGTACAGTCCAATGATGTCTCCCGAGAGAGCAACCCCGCGTCCAAAACACATGGCCATGTGTTTCAAGGCCGAGTCTATCTCGTAACCGAAGGCATTCGGTGGTCGCGGGATCAACGCATCGCCAAGTGTCACAATCGAGAGTACTTCTTGGCGAGGAAAACGCAAGAGTCCTACCCACTCTTCGCGATTAACAAAATGTCTGGTGTTTGTAAAACAAGGGACATGGCGGTATAGCGGCAACCACGAGCAAACCCCACGAGCAAGTGCACCCATCGTTCTTTGCAGAGCGTGTACTTGTTCCAAAATGCGGCGCTGGACCTACGCACCTGTTCGAGAGGAATATCGTATGGTCGACCCTCCCCATCGATGACACTAACAATCATCCCCTTGCTTTCTTCCACCAGGACCGATGACATCGTTTGCAGACTTTGCAGAAAGAATCGTCGCGCTTCAAGTCGACTATTACGAGCAAGCCGAAGGTGAGTACAATCAAGACCCATTTTCCGTTCGGTACAAAAGTCGAATGAGCACCGAACGAGTGTTTGGTCTGTGCGAAGGTGAGGACCAGCCCGAGACGTGGAAGAGTCTCCACGCGTCTCATAGGCTAAAAGCGCTCGCCGTTCAATTCGAAGATTCACTCGCTTCGGAGGAAGACAGACAACGTGCACTGTTCCGAAAGCACTGCGAGACCTTGGCTCAAAAGGAGCAGGAACTTGCAGATATCGAGTACGCGGAGGAGTCCAGGGACCCTCTATCATCTATTTTATCCAGCGACCCTCCTATCAAGAACGCTCTGCTCGAGTATCGCCGATACGGCCTGGGTGATTTGCGTTACATAAGCAACGCACATGTCCTGGCCGTTGTCTGCCCAGTCTCAAAGAAATGGTTCTTCCCCCAGAAACTGCCCATCCTCGCCGTCCGGCTCCATCCGTCCTTATTCTCTTCTGGAGACACCATGGGGTCAATCGAACAGGACGAAGGTACCGTGTCTCGTTGCCACGTACCCGACGCCCTACGAATTCCCAAGGACAGACAACCGCTTTGGTTTTCCAATCTGCTGGCATTTTACCCGGAAGAACTGCTTCAAAGCACGCCATGGACAGTTCCCGATCAAGACGACTCGACGCGTTCTCCTTTCGATCCGGTCCAAGAACTCATACGGGCCATGGTCGTCACGCGACAGGTATCTGCGTTTCTGGGACGAGAGGACAGTGTTCTTACTGATTCGTATGCACAAGTGGACAGATTGCACGCAGCATTCTATCAACTCGTGAAGACGCAGTTTGTGGACCCCGCCTTAAAAAATGCCCGTCAGCGATTTCATGCTGGCGATTGGTCCAACTTCTGTGTGACGGCCTTACAACATTTGCCGGTTGTTCGACCCTGCAAACAAGACGAGGAAGAGGAGGGCGTGGAGTGCGTACTTACTGGAAAAAGAAAAGACCTTCTCCGGGTCACTGTTGTGAGATGTCCCGTCTTGGAGTGGGATTGCACCGTTAAGTCATTTAGAGATCACATCAACTGGTTCACGTCTCGGTACACTCGAGGACAACAACGCTGGTGGCAGGTGGCTACACAGCGCCTTCCATTCCGCAATAATCCTCGAAACGGCACGCGCCGTAGACGATTATCTTCTCTTTCTTCCACATCGTCGGTTTCTGGGGCACCTGAAATCAATAGCCGGCATCGCGGACGCAGGACGGTTATTCAGGTCTCCAATAACTGCCAAGATGCCGACGACGACGATTTCGACGGCTTCCTGGTGGGGCCTTGGACAAACAGTTTGATCTTACATCGTTCCGTGGTCGACCTCCTGTGGCAAGCGTGGCGGTTGGCCCATCTTAACTGGTGGATCGATGTCGTTTTCCTCCAGTGGAGAAAAGATAAATCAACATCCCATTCCACAAACCAAGAGGCTATTTTCATCATCACAAACGCCATATTTGCAGCACTAAGCCAATGTCAGACTTCAACCGGATCGTGGTAGTGGTCGATCGCAACCCCCTTGGATCCACCAAGGGACAATGGGCACGCATCTTGGGCGTCCTGAAAAACGACGAGATTTCTCTGAGATGGGATGACTTTTTCAGACAGGCGTCTCGTAATTTCTGGAAGTGGAACATTGCTGTGTGCCTGTTTGACCAAGCCAAGAAAGATGCCGTTCCGGTGGCGTTATGCGAAAATGATCATCTCGCTCAAAACGTGTCTAGCTTTGTTAGCATTTCTGCAGCACACCTTCGAGAGGTAGGTTTTTTGCGGTTAGCGCCTTTACCGGACGTGAGACGCATCGACTACCTCGACGAGCAAGACGACGCTATTAGAGAAGCACTCGGTGACGCATCCACCGCTTTACCACTTGTGCGACTGGGGGAACTCATGGCCGCAGCTCGCAGTGAGTGCTTAAGAAGGACCGTGCAGGGAAGCAACGTTAGTTTGGCTGTGGTGCGCCGAATCGTGTCTCGTCTTCTGAGAACAGACGAGGACTCCATCACCAGATCACACGTTACTGAGAAGAGGAAAAGAAAAAAGAAAAAGAAGAACAGCGCAGAACAACAGGAGGAACAAATGGCAAGGGTTTCTGAATTTTTCAGATTGAAGAATGCGAAGACTTACTTTTTCGAGCAAGCGAAAACGAAGGCTGTCGTCGCTCCATTTGCCAGTCGTACCTTTGTACCCAATTTGGAACGATTTTATGCCAGTCGGGGAAACCACCCAGGTTACCTTAAGACGGTGGCTCGGTACGTAGATGGGCTACCTCCGTGGGACCGGGCTTTTGTTGAAGAATGGACAGTTTTGGGGATCGAGGCACCTGCACCATCCAAGGACGAGCGGATGGTTTTGTTGCAGTACCCGAACGACAATGGGATGGGTTATTCTTTCGCGGCTTGCGGTTCGGCCGGATTGGAAAAGGTGATATCCGGAAGCAAGTCACCCGCATTCAGTGAAGTCTATCGTGACGATCTGGTCCTCACTGCGATTCCCGTCGACTGAGATATGCCTGTCGACAAAGTCATTGGCTCTACGTGGAACCCGATGACCTGGCTCGAGCGCATCGAACGTGCGGCAGATGCTGCTTTGCGTCACTTGATACCGAGTCTCGATTTTGGCTCTCACAAACGACGAGTCGCGCAGACCCGCATGTGGATATCAGAAGAGATGATGGCTAAGGTGACACCGGAAGGAGTAGTCCGAGTCCAGGGACTGGACAAAGTTAGCGTCCACGCAAATCTCCTTCTTCCGCGCAACGTCATCATTTGGAACTACAAGGATCTACGAGTGGTGTATGAAGAAATGGAACGCCAAGATGGTGCGCACTCCTCTTGGTATCTCGACAAATCGATCACCAAACTTCGTCTTCCGGCTTGTTTCAAGAGGCGCCAAGACAGTTCCTATGTCCATCGCCTGGTTCCTTGGCGCGGTACTCCTGCCGATGTCTTTGGTGCACTCGTGCATGCCAGACACGACGTGCCACCATGGGAAGGTATCGGCATGGTAGTCTTCAGGTCAAATTTATCTAAACAAGCCCCTGCAATTACAGGATACAACATAAAAACTGTTGCTAACGAATGCGACGTGAACTTAAACGAAGCCATAGGAGCCATTCGTCTCGCTTTGTCTAAGACACGGGAAACTGTTACGGTGGAATTAGCACCGGCCTCGCGGCCGCCTTTCGTCGCTGTACGAAGGCGTAAGGAGGGAAACTGGTGTGTCATTAAAGGAAACACACATGGCCATGCTACGATGTATTTCGTGATCGACAATCGAGCGCGCGCGTGGATTCACTGTCATAACGACAAATGCAAGACCAAGCGTTTAAAGGCCGCCACAAAACCGTACATCGACCTATCGACGGCTCGCATTTGTGTGCAAGATTCGTGATCGCACTTGGAAAGGTCTTGTATAATCTATTCTCTGCTCGTTTGTGGATAGCCATAGCAGTCGTCATCGTGGTCACGAATTTGTTAAAAACTCCTCTGTTGCACGTTGGATTGGTCATTGGTGATGTGGCAGAGTTCATCAACGAAATCGTGGCTGTTGTGTTTGAGGTTGTTAACGCCGTCGCCAACGAGGCATCAAAGGTAGGACACGGTTTCAAGGATTTTTTTACCGGCCACTTTAAACGACTCTCACACGAAGGAGACTACGCTACTCGAACTCACCTGACAGTACCCCCGATCCTGTCTCAACTCGCTAGTCTCAAGGACCACATCGACGATACAAAGGAATCACCGGTCGGGCAAGCCTTGGCCGAACTGATCCGACTGCTTGCGCGCGTACGAGTATGTCCTAGTCTTGCGTACTTTGGGACTATATCCCTTTCAAGATGGATCATCAACGGTTTGGTCGATGCCTTTTTGCCGGGTTTGTGCGAAAACAAGGTATCGAGAGCCGTACAAGTGATGCTGTTTCTCTTCGATGGTCTTCCGAAACTTTTGGGTTGGATAGGTTCAACCGGCGTCCTATTATGGCTCATTCTGATCGAAGGTTGGCCTTTGATCGAATGGGGTCTTCTGGTCTTATTTGAGGTCACCGTCTTTGCTTGGATCAAGGTTCGAGATTCACTTCGCTTTCTGGAAAATCCATCAGATAAACAGAACGGCTGGATTAGCTATAGCAAGCCTTTGAGATGAAATAAAGAAATGACCTTATAATTTTATTGTTTGGAACAGTTTGTGAAATAGATAAACATAAGATATGTGATATATATATATATATATATATATATATATATATATATATATATATATATATATATATATATATATATATATATTTCATCTATAGTGGTCAATAGTAAAACTAGAGCTTGATTATAACCGGACGGATAATTCAACCTCAGACTGAACTTGACATTTTATTACCAATAAATATGATAAGAGCCAAAAAATAAAAACGAAACTCCTTCTTTCAGGATCAGTTCCAGACGTTTCAGTTTAAGCAATCAACTTGTTATACAGAGTGGTAATGAGGCCATTTTTTCAATCCTAGCAGATATTGGTCATTGACCCGGTAAAACTGTATCATCTCTTCAAGATTCCTGCTGCCATCCACGACTATAACAGGAGCAGATACAGGAAATTTTCCTTGAATTAGCCACTCCTCGTGTCTTTCGTGTAAGGCGTAAAGAAGTTCCATGGGGAGACTTTTTTCTTCGGTTCGAGATCTTTTCTTAACCCTCTGCATGCATGTTTCAGGTGATGTCCTCAGGTAAATTATCAAATCCAGTTGAGGTTGCTGCATTTTTGTAATCCAGTCAAACCACTCATGGTACACTGAATGTTCTACGGAAGACATCATTCCATTTTTGTAAAGGTTGTGCCCAAAGCAATAGAATCCACTGTAAATACTTCTTTCGATCATTTTCACAGGCGTCACATGTGGCTGTTTGTAAATTTTCAGGAGGCTAAGAGCAGCATAAGACTGAAACAAATAGCTCCATCTTTGGCAGTTTGTGTAAAATAACTCCAAAAGGTTTTTGCCCCCAACATTTTGCCACTCGGCAACTGGTTCTTCCAATACCTCAACCATGGGATTTTCTCGAAAATGGTTCAGTAAAGTTGTTTTTCCACTTCCAATGTTACCTTCCACAGCAACCGTAATGTTTTTCTTTGGTGATTTGTCCGTCATCGCGCACTTCGTTTCCATGGGTTCAACCTCATTTATTCCAAGCATGTTAAAAAAAAAAAAAGTTTTTGATGGAGCGACAGCCTTCCACTTTTATAGGTAAAAAAAAAGCCAGCACAATACAGATGGCGACAATGAAAACTAAATTTTGGAGCGAGGCCCGAATGGAAAAAAATGGCCTAAGTAAAATGGCTCTAAAATGTTGTTTTATTTTATTTTACCATATATATATATATATATATATAACACAAATGAACTGAAACCAGTGAAAGAAAGAAATAAATGAACACAAGTGAAACTCTAAAAATTGCCTTGAACGGGATTTGAACCCGCGTCCTCGACTTTCTAGTGCCGATGTGTTAACCACTACACCACCAAGACAACCACGCTAACGCGCAGTCGAATTGAAGGCTTTATGGCTCACGGGACTCCCCAAACAATTCTTTAGAGTTCACAGAAGCCACTGGAAGGTGCTAACACCTTTTTCTTTCACTGGTTTCAGTTCATTTGTGTTATATATATATATATATATACAGAAACCACCTGATGTCATTTAGACATGAAAAGAGAAGGAATGAGACTGAGCTCAGCAAGCACCTGTGGCAACTAAAGGAGGCAAATAAGGAATTCAACATCACGTGGAAAATACTCGCCAAAGCAAAATCTTACACCAACGTCACAAAACGTTGCAATCTATGTACAACAGAGAAGTTCTTTTTAATCTGTAGGCTTCACATGGCAACACT